>NC_087273.1:32053358-32153358 GCF_015220805.1 Pogoniulus pusillus | reverse complement strand
TGGCTCAGCACATTATTGTTCCAGCTTGTTGAGCCTTATAGAGCGGGAAGGGGATAGAGGAAGGGATTTGAATAACATTGCAGTTCAGAAAGAGATTCATAATTTTAGTATAATCAGCGTGTTGGTCTGCCTCGTAGTGACAGGTTGAGTTTATTTGCAAGAGACTGTTCTGTGAAATAGGCCATTAAAACTAGAAAGCTCTATACAGGGAATGGCTGCGTAGTTTCCATAGGGCTTGTGGTCCTCTGTCCTCCTCTTCTACTTTTTGGACAGTCTCTGCGTGATGTGGGTGCAATAATTGTGAAATACTAATCTAAGTGTAATTTAATGAATCAAACCCAGGTTTTAAGGGTTCCAGTATTGCACATAAAAATGACAGTTGATTTTATTTAAGCAGTTGGAGCATGGTACAAACTTGTCTTTCAGAGTAACACAGAAAAAGCAGATGTTTTTAGAATGACAGTAAAACTGCAGAATGCTTTGACAGTGTTTTGGTTTTATCAAAGGATATGGTGCAATCAACTTGGGTAGCACCAAGTTCTCACCCTCTGAATTTATTATGGTCTGTAAAAGATAAAGGCAATTTTAAGTGCTGCTGCTGTCCATACACAGTTATTTCCTTCAGCAAGTTTTTGAAAATTTGTGAGAAATGGTCAATTGTTTGACATTCAATGTTGTTTGTTCAGCAGCCTTTTGTATTTCAAGCATATCTTTTAGTCCTGAACCTTAATGAGAAGGGCACTACTTCCCACATAGTGCTACATGGACTGGATGAAGTGTCATATCATTTATTGATTCCATAACCAGTTATCTCACTGAGATGTCTCTTTATAAAAACTGCTGATAGTGATTTGAGAGAAGGGAGAGGGGGAAAAAGAAAGCTTTTCTACCTAGTAGTTTAATATTTGAGATACTTAGAAACCTTAATGCTTGTATTGAGCTGCAGTTATTCTTTTATCTTAAACATACTCTTTTGCATTGACTTTTTTTTTGGTGTGGGTTTTTTTTTTTGATGGAAGTGGTGTTGGGAATTTATTTATTTATTTATTTAACAGTTCATTTAATAGTAGCATATATTAGAAGAGGCTTTATATTTATATCACCCACTGATTCAGAATAGGTTTCATCAAGACAGAGTTGAATCCAGCAATCAATGCATTTGATTTTACTACAGTAATTACTAAAACACCCTCAAGTGTTGATGTACTGGCTATTTCAGGAGAGCTGTAAGAAGGGTTATACTGTGCAGTAACTGAGTAAACTTCTCTAAGGGTGGAGGGGGTGGAGAGCTGGGTTTTTGTTTGCTGTTTTGTTTGCTGTTTTTTCTTCCTGGTTCAACTCCAATGACAATGCATGGTTTATGCTCTGAAGTGTATTTACACTTTTTGAGACTTGATGGTACTGGTTAAAGATGTCACTACTCATCTGCACACTACCAGTTCTGCCAGGTAGGATAGTTCATACAAATTCCTCCTCATTTGCTGTAGAAAAAATGGCTTCATCAGTGAGAGCTTGTCAGTGTAAAGAGTTCATGAGCTGAAGTTGCTGAGTAGAAGTTTTACTGTTTATACCTTAACTAATTAATTTCATTAATGTGCTTTTTTAAGTGACTTGCCAAGAAGTTGTTCCCCATCTAAAATTATTTAGTTGTGTTTCACTTTATTAGACAGCAATTTGTGATTTTTGGAACTATTGAGTGGTGCTCATTTTCTAAGTTCATCTAAGTTAGATAAGGGATTTTTTTGAGAGGAACAGTTGATTTTCACACGTGACATTGGTGGTCTCACAGTAAATACATCAGAGGACATCTAACCTACTTCTGTAATTTCAGACATAGTTAAGGAGACCTTAACATCCCTCTAACTACAAAGGCTCTGTTCTATGGAGTTAATTTTTGCGTAATACTGTGTGTTGGATTCTTCCGAGCTGCAGAGGCTGAGTTATATAGGGGTTGGCATACATATTTTCTAGTCACTTGCCCATTTTGGAGGGTGTGCTCTGTGTGTGTGTACATATACACCAACAATTTGCTGTTGTGTTTTGAATGCTATCAGTATCCCTCACTTTCCTTAGCAGCTGTGTTTGTCCCCTTTTTGAAGAAAAAAGTTCCAGAATCAACTCAAAAGGTTAAAGATTTAACCATTGTGCTTCCCATCTTCTTGGATTACCCTTTTTTTTTTTTTTTTGTGGTGATTAAATATACCTTATTTTGATGGGCTAATTTTAGTCAAGGCAGATCTTGAGAAATCTCCTGTGTCTGTTCTGTTTTAGGGCTCAAATGCAACAGAAAACATGTTTCTGCTGCATTTATGAATAATGTGAGCTGAGTGCCGTAGGGACAACTGGAATACATAGAAGAGACTCTGATACTGCTTGTGTAGGGCCAAAAGTGCCTGAAGGACAGAGGAGAGTGTGTTGTGTTCATAGTTATAGCCTGTGAGTTCCCTCATAATGGAAATTAAATTGGCCAAAAACCTGTATTAACTGCAACAACAGTACCTTGTTTCCCTTTTCCCCACTCACTAATTTTATTAGCACCTCTACATCTGATGACTTAGTATGTGTAGCTTGGGACTAAATTACTGTCCTTCAGCAGTGCACTATTAGAAGTGTCTTCTATGAGAACAGCCATGTTATTGTAGCCATGATGGTGGGTCTTGGAGATAGAAGGAAGTAATGCTGTAGATGAAGCTATACCTCTGGAAGAAGTAAACATACTTTTCTATCTCAGTCTCTTCCTCTGAGCCTGATGGTAGAGCTTGCTCATGCTTCCAGCAGTATCATCTAGACTAATAAAAGGTATCATTTCATTCTGCAGGTTGCTTTGCCTTCATAATTGGTTTGGATTTTTCTGCAGGTCTCTCCTCTCCCTTCAACATTCACTCCTTTCCTGGTAGAATTTGAGATGCCTTAGACAATGTATGTAAAAGCTGAACATAAGTTGAATTAATTCCCCTAGGAATATTACTACATCCTTCCTTACTTCATGACAGTCGATGCCATCAGAGTTGCTACGCTCAGAATATTGCCTTAGGTACTGGGAGAAGCTCTCACATTCCACAACAGCAGCAGAGTTTGACATGGGTTAAATACAATGAAGATTATTAGTACTATCTTACGTGTCAATGGTGATTAATGAAATACACTACCCTAAATTAATAAAATGCTGAAATTAATTTGCTTTAATATAAATAGTTAATAAGTAACATTTTGCTTCACTTGAAAGACATGCTATTATGTGCTTTTCAAAATGCAAATACAGGGATCATGAGATAAAATTTCACCCTCTCTAGCAAACAGTCTGAGCACCGCTGTGGTAAAAAAGTATTGCACTTTCTTTAAACTGCTTTCTGAATGAATGAGTCTATTTTTGACATTGTTTATCCTGTGCTGGCTTGGAGAGATACTCCTTTTACAGTATTAATAGCATCCAACACTGTTCATTTTTCTGGCATATACTGGAGAGCATGCAAAGCAAGCTAAATTCCTGAGGAGGAACATTGTCTTGAACATTTGCTTTATCGGTTCATTCCAGTAGATGGCTTCAGTTCACTACCAAATTGTGGCTGTAATAGATTTTTTACAGTGAGTAAATCAGAAGATGAAGGTTGAATTACTATAAATGAGTTGACCCGTACATTTTTCTTATTTCATGTGCTTAGTCATACACAATTCACTATTTTTCTATGTACACCTTTTTCAAACTACAGAAAAGTGTTAAAATACTCTTTTTTTTCCTCCTTTGTCGAGGTTTTACAATGTAAGTGACTGTCATATCCGTTGCAGTTCTCTGGTATTTCTAATTGTGGATGATTAGAAGAGTGCCCCTACTCGCTGAAGGAACTGAATCACTGAGCCGTATGTTAGTTCTATAAAAGTGGATACTTCCAGAGTCTCGACAGTCATTTTATTTTGTTCCTGGGCATAGGTATTTTAAATGGAAACTGGCCGTTTATCACTTGCTTTTGCCAAGTTGACTTTAGCTTTTCTAGAAGCAGATGTTTTCTAGTAAGCCCTTTCAGTGTTAAGCATGAAGCAGTGACCTGAACACATACAAAAGCATGTTTACCTTTGCATTTCATCTATGTTGTACTTTGCAAGGTTTCGATACTCTCAGTCCTTATCGAGATCTTTGTTTCTTTAAACCTGATTTGCATACAACTAAGTTGATACAAAGGAATTTCTTTTAAGGCCCTGGAAAAGCAGCTAGCTTCTGAAAAGCTACTCATTAGCAGTTCGCAGAGTAGAATTCTTTCAAAGGTACATTACTCGTTTGTACTGTGTGAAGTAGCTCAACAGTACAACACTGAAATATTAGGTATGCCTTTTGACTTTCTCAGATCGAGTGATTCCGAATTCATCATGTAAGCTAATGAATATTTTGCTTTAATTTTCAATGAGAAGGAAAGTGTTGAAACTGACTTTTATTTGTACTCATATTTGCTGGTAAATGCTCCTACCATATCGCTTTAATTTTATCATATTACTTTCATTTTTGCCTTGCAACAGCTACAAGCTGAGCGCAGCAATTTAAGGTGCAGATTTTTGTTATTTTACAAATGAAAGGGCCATTTTTTGCATTAACTGCTATGCTGTGCTATTGCAATTTTAGGTCCCTTTGCAATCAACTGCCAATTTATATAGCTGGCTACAACTGCTTAATCTATTATTAATAAGCAGTGCTACTGAGCTCTACAAATGATAAAAACGGTACCAGTTTTATACAGGAATTTAATTTTCATGTCTAAACTACATACAATAACTTTATTCTCTACCGTGAAGATAAATGTCTTAATTATTTATAAATTCTGTATATTTTATGGTGTCGATTTAAGGATTCATTCATTATCCCCGAAATATATCGAGAGGCCTCAGCTGTAACTAAAATATTTTTCATTTACCCATTTAGTTACAACATCATAGTCTTAAGGGCCAAAATGTAATGGGTGCAAAACAGTTTTGCAGTTTAAGACTAGGTTGAGTATTGTAGAAAATAAATTAATGCTGTGTTACTCCTAAGTTCTAAAATTGAGTATTTTGGAGTTTATGTGTAAAATCTCAGCTTTCTCGTGTGTTTAGATTCTTGTTACAGCCACATGATTCATTAGAGGAGTTCATCCTCTCAGAGGAAAATGCATTTGACCCCTTTGTGAGAGGATGCACAAAAAGTTGATCAAGAATCACAGATTTTAGTAAGCTAAACAGCATTAGTTCTGTCCCCTCCGGTGGTCCTGGAACCAGGACATGCTCAGTGCTCTGTCCTTGCACTGTGGAAATATGTCAGCTGCCCTGTAGAACACCTGGCTGTGTTTAGGACATCTCAGTCATGAGGATCGTACCTGGAGGGCAGCTATGGCCAGCACAAGGGATGCGCATTACTACGTCCCTGGGGCACTTTAATGGGCTACAGAAAGGAAAGCAAAACGTAAAGAGAGGGAAAAATTTCTACTAAGGTAAACAGCTGTGCTTCTAAGACTGGACTGTGAGATGTGAACCGTGTATATATTTCTAGTCGTGTAAACGTGTGTCTAAGCAGATATTTAAATTCCCTAGAAAGGCCTTCAGAATTTGTTTATGTAATTATTTAGAGAGAATGCAGAGATTTACAAAGCATGCTGATCGTTGGTGCGTAGTAGGCTTCCTAGACCAGGCATTGACACAGACGATTTGCTAGTCACAATGAACTGGACATTACTTTTTTCTTCCCTTTCTGGGATTTAATCTCAGCCAAACTGTTCTCTCTTTTCCACAGCCGTAACATTGTTCGGTCACAAACACACACACGCATAGATGTGAAAAGTTTAGTTTCAGGGGAAGAAAGCAGAGAGAGAGAGTGAGAACTGAAGCACTCCGTCTGTGTTTCCTTCGGAGTGCCTCGGTGCGGGGGCACAGGGCTGTCAGCGCACCGGGCGGCCCTGCTGTCACTCTGTGTCCCTGCTTGGCGTGACATCCAGGCGCTGCCGTCCCTCACCTCCCGTTCCCGGCGCGGGCGCGTCCGCACCTTGCCGTGGGATCTGCGGCTCGGCGGGACGGCGGCCAGGCGTTACACGCCCGGGGTGCCCGCACAGGGCTGCCTCTGCTTCTGCCTCGCCCCAAGGGCTTCCTGCCAGTCCGCTGCCTGCGCCTCTGCCCGCGCCCTGGTCCCTGAGGCTGGGCAGCTGCCCGCGCCCTAGCTCCAAACGGTCGTGGGGCCGTGCCGTGCCGTGCCGGGCTACGGGCGCGGAGGCCGGGCAGTGTCCACTGCCGCGGTGCCCAGCCGTGCTCGGCCGCTAGGGAGTGTAGGAGGGGGAGGCTGGCGGTAATCCCCTCTTCCCCTGTGCGAACGCTGCTCTAAGTTCACCTCCAGCAGCAGCCGCAGCAGCACTTGAGTGTTATAAATAGATGCAAACATTACAAAGGCATTTATCTTTATGATCTTTAGAAGGATTTAAAGGTAAAACGTGGGACCTTTTATAAGTAAAAGTGAATTAAATTTTTTTTGTGTGTGTGCAGATTGTGTATTTACTTGTAACGTCGCTAATACATCTAGTTAATGGTAAACTTATTTGCATAATTTTGATAGTAAGTGCATCATACCTGTCTGGTAAAGAGGTAAACATTTTTAATCTGATCGGGGCTGAAAAACAGCAGCTTGTCTTTATCTAATTATTTCCTTAAAGGTTGTTCAGCAAATGTCATGGATTTTACTAACAGTGTGCTTGCTCGAAACAAGACAAGATATTTACATTACAGTGCATCAGGAATCACAGTGAGAGTGCAGTTGTCTTTAAAATGCGTTTTGATAGTTAAGTGAGTTTAGATTCGGTGTGGTGGTGTGCCATAATGTTTAACAAAACAGCAAATGTCTTTAAAGGGTGACACAAACAAAATTACACCCGTTTCCCTTCTCTTTACTGATCCAAGTAGCTTCTATTTAAATAAGTAGCAGGTACGACAAACGTGTGAATTCTCTCCTTCCACCTGGAGTGCTCAAAAACATAAAGGTAACAAGTGTATTAGGGTGGCTGACATCAGGTCTACATTTTATGTTTGTTTGCCTGGGGTGCTCTCATAAAAAAATAAAGCAGAGCTTTATACAGTTACAGTGTGCACTAAATTTGTGTTCAACACCCATAAATAAAATATTCAAGTCTTTCTCAAGAGAAACTATTGTTTTGAGATATTTGCAAGCCAAAAAAATGTGCCAGTGTTGCACAGAGTAGAGGGTTTCTCCTTTGGTTTTGCTTTTATTTTTTAATGATCATCACAGTTGCTACATGCCTTCATTACTGCTGTTGCTTGTGTGGCGAGATCGTCCTTTTTATAAAGCATATTAAAAAAAGAACAAACATGAAAAATCAGAGAGAAACCCACCCATTTATGCTGCAGTATGTTTTGGTTCTGAGTAAGCAAACCGTATGCCTAATGATTTCATAAGAATTTAATACTGTGTGTTTTACAGATGGAAAAATGTTGATAAATTTAGGTTAATTTCAACTCTATTTATGGAACAACTTATGCATTTTTTAAAAGAAACAGAGTCTTCTTAAATTATATATAACTTGAAAAAGGGTCTGGTGTTTATTTTATTTTAAATATTAGATTGTCCCTGAACAAGGCAGAAAGAGTATTATATAGAACACTACTTAGGGAAATGGCAAACGAGTAAATCTGTGCTGCACTAAAGTAAAATGTTATATTATTCTGATAATATTTGACTTTTGCACAATATTTAAATGAACATTAGTATAAATAGGAATGCTTAACTAAAACACAAGTTCATCGTGGAGGCTAATGCATTACTCTTGTATATTTGTACATGAGCGAACAATTATTCTAAAAAGTTTATACGTGGGTTCCAGTGGCCAAACTTGTGTTAAAACAAACTGTTCTGATAGTGGTGACAGAAGACTTGGTTGATGGTCATGTTCGAGAAGTAAACGGGCAAAATATTTGTGGATCTTTTAATGATTACAGTTCTTGATAGCTTTCATAAGAGTGCACATAATTTGTGACAACTCTAATAAAAAACCGTGGCAGCAAAACTTTCTGAGTTAGCGGCAAAGTAAATGGGGCAGGTTTTGCATTTTGAACAGAAATCTTATGAACTGTGATTGAATTTGTCGTGAAAGTGTGTCAGAATTAATAAAGTATTTACGTGCAAGGTTGCTGGGCTTTGCAGACTGGTTAGGGCTGAGGATTGGTTAACATGAAAAGTCATTTCTGTGCATTTGGTACTAGACAGCAAAGGACAAATGTACTTCTGTGCGTTTCGGATCGTAATGCCATTTCTCATTTCAAACCATTTTTGTCAGGACACCAGGCAAAACAATGATGCTTTGAGGACGTAATTAAAGATATTGTTCAAAGAACAACTTTCTGCATATTTGAATTATTACTGTCATCAAAATCATACAAATATGGAAATATGATTGCCAGAAGCACATAAATCAATGATCAGCATGGCCTCAAAATCCAATAAATATGTAGAGTTAAATACTTTAAAATGCAAATTGCATCTGATAATTTGCATATGGTAGAATTTAAAGGAAATTTTCTTGCTTAACAACCTCTAAGGTAGCAGTTAGGGCTATGGGTAAACATAGATTTTTTTCTTCATCATTGGTCAAGTTGCAAGATTTGATAAATGATAGGAGACTGCTTTCCTTGGTTAAAATGACTGCATTCTTTACTGAATCCTGAAACTGCCTTGAAGTCATCTGAATAATTAAGAGTTAATTATTCTTCATCCATCTAAATCAGAAAAGGACAGATTTAGGGAAGGAATTTATAATTTTTTGCCTCACGTCCTGTCATGTCGTAATGTGATAAACTAAACTGACTCCAAATAATATCTAGTGACCTTATAGTAATTACGCCTCACAAAACATTTTTGTTGAAATTTTTTAATTGCTTGCATCGATTCCAGAAACTACATGTTAACAGACTCTGAAGTTTAATTGTGTTCAAAAGAAAGCAGTGGGAAATCTGTGTTCCGTTACTCCTCTAGTTCAGTTTTCTCCGGGTAGGTACTGTACAAGGTCTTTTATTTCCACCCCCCCTGTGCTGGTCCTTCTCTCTCTTTCCTCTGTTTTGCTCTTTTTGTGTGCAAGCCATTAGGTTTAAAAGAGAATGAATATGTCTATCAAGAATATAACTTCTTTTAGGAAGAACTTTCAAACTTCTCAAACAGTAATTTATCAGTGGCGTCAATCCAGTTTGCTTGCTTTTTGCAACTTAAAAAAACAACAAGTACCCCTAAAATATGAGCAAAGAAAACTGGAAAATCCTGGCATCTGCCTGCTTGTGAAAAGGGCAGTTTCAGAACTCAAAATTGAAGCCTGTTTTGTGTTTGCTAATTTCAGAGTAGAAAATTTCTGTGTTTTCCAAGAAGAAGGGTTTACGAATGTTTACTGATCACAAGAGGAATTGTAATAAAGAAATCAATATGCATGATCCCTTTTCATGTAGTACAACAAGGTTACACTGTTAGGTTAAGTACAGGCTGCATTCCTTTCCAGAAAATCAATTTGCTGTGTAGTGTGCAACAGCAAGTCTCTTCTGAAAGAGTCATTTTATGTTGTGTGCGCAGTAAATCCTATATTGACGCCTTCAAATTGTATTGGCTGATTGAAAAAAAAAGCAGAAATGCTAAGCACAGTAACCTTAGAAGAGTATTATAATTTCCAAGTAATTGCTTTTTCACTAATTACTTAATTTCTTCCTAAGAGACAAACTGATAAAGCATGTTCTTATATATCCTTTAAATTTTTAATACTTTATAACTGGTTCTGTGCTTTTGTTTTTCAAATTACTAAAAAATCCTCATTTTCCTAACAGCAACAGAAGACCCTGCATGATTTCAGATATTGTAGGTTTAACACAGACTTATTTACTGAATTCAGAGAGTAGGGTGTGGGGGTGTGTCATGTTTTTTATTTTGTTTTGGTTTGTTTGTTTGGGTTTTTACAGTTATTGGTTGGGATTTTTTTGGGGGGTGTGGGGGTGGCAATTCAGTTGTTACAATTTTGTACATTTAAACTGTATGTGAGCTTGCAAAGCAACTGGGTTTCTGTAAAGATTATCTGTTACCTGCCTGGATTCCAAACAAAACAAGCAATGCGTAGAGAAGGAGGGGAAAAGTTAGCAACTGTACTCACCCTCCTTAGACATAACATGGCTTAAAAGCCAGTTTTTATAAGGGAAATGTATGGAAACGTGGTTTATTTTCAGTTCTTGTTTTCTCAGAACATAAAATTATGTCTTTTAAAATGCTTTGACCATTTTTGATGCAACTGTTCAATTGTAAAGACAATCTTTTGCTTTTTGTGTGTTTTTTACTGAACAGTTCTTGATGGACTCTGACTTTTCCTTTTATTTCTGTCAACCCAATTACAGTACATTAGAGCGCACCCTGATCCTACTTGTTTGCCTGTTATGCAGTGTATATGTTTAACTCATAAGCATGTTCATTTAGATATTTCAGTCTGATCATGCTGAATGTCTTGCAGCAACACATATTGATGTCTACAGAACATTAGATACTTCCAACCTTAGCTATTTGTTCTAGAAATTGTAAAATGCAAATATCTATGGTTTTGATTCCTTATGAGCTGTCACAGCTGAAAAATCTAATCTCCCAATTTGTTTTTTCACTGTCACATTCAGTTGTTCCTTATTGTGTCCTAAATAAATTCAGATTTTAATTGGAGAGAATGCAATTCATTAAAATATGAATTCCTATAGAAAATACCTGGAATTTGAATTGGAAAACTGGCCAAACTGTTCATACATTTAGACCCAAAGGTAAACTATTGCTTTTTACAATTTCATTTTACTGAAGAAAACGTTCAACTTTTAAAGGCATGCTGGCATTTAACATTTACTAGCATTAGAAAGAGGTTTACCTAATGATGCAGCTGTTTCCCATGCATATTTTGTTAAGTTTAAAAGATTTGCTTTCTTGCTAGGCTGGAGGGGAGGCAATTTAAAAAGCAGGCTGCGTTTATTTCTCCTGGTCGCAAAATGTCTACAGTAAGACTACTTTGGGTATAACTCATTGTTTAGAAACCCCGAGCTGCTGTTTGTTTGCAGCATTCTTGTTAGTGGTCTGAGTTGCCCAAACAACAATGTAAACCAAGCCAGGCATAGCAGCAGACAGAAAAAATACATTCAACTAGTGGGATCATGGATTTGTTTGATTCAGGTAATTGAAAGTGTTTCATACTATTATTGCAACTTGAAGGCTTGTTTAAGTGTCTAGCTGTCAGTCAGTTTGGAAGGTGAAAAGTATTCGATTGTCACTCTGTCAGTCAATAGAGATGAGAACTGTCTGCCTAATGGATTTCTTTACGTAGATGTCTGCATGGAGGTAGAAGTAAAATCAATGTGTTGTCATGTGCAAGTACGCTGCATCAAACTGCCAGGTGAAATGCAACTGTATTTCTGTAACGTCGACATCCTTGTATTGTTTGTGGAAGACAGACAGATGCTCTCTCTATTTACAGCTAACAGACTCTGTGTGGTCACACACCAAGGTTTATTTTTGAACATTTTATAAATAGTTTGATCTATTTCCACTCCTGTCAGCGTTGTGGGGTTTTAAAAAATATTTTTTCCTTTTGCTTGATCATATCCAGGATCAATACTCAAGAAACAAGATTCAACTGAACAGGAAAAGATGTAGGTTGTTATTCCATGGGATTCAGAGCTCTAAAGCTGTTTTCTTTTGACCCGGGGTTTCTGCATGTTTTCTGCTTGTTGATGATGAATTATATTGAGCTGACTATGCTTCCTGCTTGAGTTTTGGCTGTTAGGATAACTGCATTTATTAGTGTGTGTTCATTTTCTGTAGCACAAAAAAAACGAAGGGATGGTTTCTTGAATAATAGGAGGCAAGCAACTAGAGGTATTCCAGATCATTGATGAAACAGACATCAGTTTGTGACCCCAGTTTCTACTCTGGAAGACACTTGCAATACAGTGTTCCACTGAACAGCCTCTGATAGTGAAGTGGCATCAGGAAAATTATTACAACATTTGAGAATGGTAGTACTGATTCTTACATTTTCCACTAGTTACAGGCTTAATCATACATAAAATAGGTGTGTTATAACAGTAGCTAAAGTTCCTATTTGAAGTTGTTTTCTTGGGCAGCAGGCTGAAATAAGAGATTTCAGCTTCTGAAAAATGCTGTTATAGTCACTGTTTCCTTTTGAAGTGTTTGTATATGCATTCTATTTTTGACAATTAAAATATGACACTGTTAACTGCTGCTGTAGGGGAAAAAGAAAAAGGGGGAAGAGCTCATTCCCAACTAAGGAACTCAACTGTGAGTCATGAAGACCATAAGTAGCAAAGGCTGGTGATAAAACATAAGGTAGAACTTCAAAAGAAAGATCAGGATTTTGGTTTTGGTTATGATAATTTCATGATAAAATTTTGGTGGGTAGAAGATGGCTTCTGAGAGGTAGAAGCAGGGCTCTGAAGTATCAGCAATGGCTGTATTTTATTTGCTTTTAAAAAACTTGAGTAAGTATTCCCATTTCTTTTCAGTAAATGGTGCAGGAATTCCACTGGTGGCAGTCTTGTTTGTTCCCAGTATCTCCTGTTTCGGGATGATATGGAAAAATAAGGTATGATACCTGTAACTGAAGACTGCAGTGTGTTTGTGGAAATAGACAGGATTAGGCATAAGCTTATAGACTTAAGGCTGAGGGTAGTGCTATCATCGTCTAACCCTGATATCCACCATAGAACTGGTGGTCTGAGTTCACCCAAAGTGTATTGATTTGGGCATTTTCTAATTTTGGTACTTTGCTACCTGGTTTGTGCCAATTCTTGCAGAGGTTTTGAGTCTGGCTCTGTTTTACAAAGGAAACCAAAGATGCTGCAGTGTATAAAGCACTCATCATCATTAAGATTTGGGCTGTACCATGATTGTCTGTCCCTTTTGTGCTAACGATTCCATTAGGAGAGTTTGCAGCAGGAGGAGGTTATCTGTGGACAATTCTCTGGACAAAAGTGTTTTATTCTTAGATATTTCCTGGCAGAGTGTATTGTTAGGTGGGTAAGAATTTATTTTTTGAACTGAGGATGCTTCCAATTTATCCAATTAATTTGTTGGTAATTGGTCTAATAGCGAGTGAGTAAGGAATCCTTGAGTTAGCAAAGTGGCTGTGAGATGTTAAATGCACAACAAAAAGTGTTCCTGTGTCCTAGGCTCCTATCATCAGGAAAAGAGGACACATTCTGTCTGTTTCCCATGCAGGTATGCTCTTCACGCTGTACAGTGAAGTCAGGAACAAGTACAGAAAATGGTGGGGTTTAGAAAACCTTAAGTTGATTTAAAGGGATTTCTTAAAGATCTGGAAAGGTACCACAAAGGAACTGCAAAGCCTTAGCGGAGATGAAAATGTGATCTCTGATTCAGATACAGCTGAGAAGTAAGGAGGCAGAAAACACACATCTAGTGTGATACCAGATACTGAAGCTATTTGTCTGAGCATCAGTTAGAGAGCCATCATTTACAGTTTCACTCTTGGATCACAGCACTGGGTATATATCAAGGAGTTAAATACTTTGGTCTCTTTTCCTCCCAAATACATTTGTATTTCTTTGTGTGGCTTTTGAAACTTCTGTCTTAAATGCTTTGCATTTGCTAATCATGAAAATATTGCATGTGAAAAAAAAATGGCAATTTTAAAGGTGATTTTGATTTTTGTTATAGCCTCCTTCCTGTAACCTCCAAAGCCTCAGAACATAAAATGTGACTTTTTAATTTGGGAATCTTTTGGAACTTCTCTTTCCCTTGTTTTTCCCTCCCTGTTTTAGCACAGTAGTCTAAGTTAGTTCAGTTTTACATCTCTTGGATTTTCTTCCCCACCACCTCCACAGACTGGAAGCTCAGTGTAGCATTCAAGAAATTTGGCCATGAATCATTATATAATAAACAGCTAATAGGAAAATTCCTTTCTGAAAGTTATTTAAAGTTGTAAGAGATCTGTGAGTTTATACAAGCATGATTGCACAGAAAAGCTGGCAGTAGTCAGTAGGAGCAATAGTGTGATGTCAAATATGTGATAAAACATAGGAGTATCTGTTGAGTTCTCAGCAGCAAGAGAAGGATCCATTTTGTATGTTTCTGTGTAGAGAGGTGCTTTGTGTTCTCTAATAGTACTTCATTTCTGATATTAAAAGATAATGTATCTGTTCTTAGCGTTGCTCAGACAGTTTAATTACCACCTAAGTTCAGATATTATTCCTTGTCAGATCTTTTAAACTACTGTCTTCCAGATGCTGAGATATCTGCCTGTTACGGGTTGCTGATAGCCTACTCTGAGAGGTGTTTGTGCTTTATAGGAACAGAAACTGTATTCATTACAGGCAGAATGTTTAGCCAGAAATTAGGAAAGGGAGGTGCATATAGAGTGTGGGTAGAAGAAGTATAAAGGAATGTAAGTCTTTTAGTGACTCACCAGCACTCTGACTTGGAAGGCCTGCTGGCTGGATGCTGGGTCTGTTCAGGATTTTGGTTGTTTTTAATGATGTGTCTTTCATTTGGTAGTCCTTTCATTTGCCATTACCTAGGAAGATGTGCTGCATGTCTGCCCCTGTTGTCTTTCTCTCCTCACCCAGGTGCCCAGTATATAGTTCCCTGCAGTAGGGAAAAGAATTCATGGCTGTTATCTTTAAGCTCCCAACACAAGTATTTCAGTTAGTCACTGAAGGTGTTACATGAAGTCAATGAAGAGATGTGGATCCCTCCCAAACATAGGGTAGAGCAGGAGCTTGCCTTAGGTGTGGGTTGGAGAAGCTGGTTCTTGCCATTGATTGTGGGGATCTCAGACAAATCTGCCTTCAAGCTCAGAGACAGCTATTGTGTGCTGAAAGGCAGGCAAGCAGGATACTGTGGCCTTCACCCTTCCTCTCTTCCTGCAGTGACTGATTGCAGATGTGTAACTACGCTGTTGTTCCCTTCCCTGGGGAACCTGGAACCGTGGGCTGTCCTTCCTTGCCTTCTCTCTCTCCTTGTCAATCAAACAGAGAATTTGCAAGCGGTATTGATCGGAGGCTTGAAGATTTCTCTTGAGTGAATCTCTAGCTACTAAGCTTGATAGCTCATCTTTGGCCTGTTAAAGGAGACCCTTCTCTGCTATTCCAGTTGACTGTCACCTGTCATAGTGGCATAGTCTGAGTTTGTTTCTGTGTAGAGAAAGTTAAATGTTTTATAGGAGATGCTATAAAAATCCTGTGGATAGAAATTGGCTTTTTCACATTCCTCTTGTTTCCTCTGTTGGAGTAATTCCAAAGAAAATGCATTGGTCATGCAAGTCTCTTTGCATTGCTCTTGGTGAGATTGATTTGGCATTAAAATCTATTTTGTGTAACACACTGATGTTTCTTGTCTAGTATGAACAGGGAGTTCTTGGAGGCATAACATCTTTAAATGTTTCCACTTGCCATTAAAGCCGTATCATGCTCTAAGAGAGAAATTCAGGATTCAGATTCCGTTCTGTTTCAGTTAAGAGCAAAAAAAACCCTTTTTATTCTCTTCTTGAGGTAAATCAAAAGTCAAATGCAGTCAAAGGTTGTTGAGATCTTCAAGGAATTGCTACAAAATCTGTTGAACTTTAACTGCCATGCATTTTGCCAGACAGACACTCACTCTGAAGGATGCTTCTTGCAGGAAGAAGCTTGCTGCTGATTTTATTCTTGAGGTATTGGCACATAAGCTCTGGCAATTTTAAGAAGTTAGCAGCCCCCATTAGTAAATTGGTAGAAGCAAACTTATGCCAGCTTCTAAACTGCAGTTGTTTACAGTCCATCATATTCACTTAAACCACCATCAACTTCAGTTTAAATGAATATGTAAGACTGTAAAGTCAGTTGTTCTGTCAGGTTTGCTATATGGACAATAGGCTCTTTTATGGGGATGCAGCAAATCCTTGGGACTGGTAGGCTTTTATTCTCACAAAAGTCACCATATATCAGTAGCCAATTCTCTTGAGCTCCTGTTCTGTGTCTGCATTCCTTCCACTGGAGTGGTATGGAGGTGGCCAGTCTGGTTTATAGTGCTTATTAGATTTCTCTGTTTCACTGTTAATTTACTCAGTAATCCTGTGGATGGTAGTGACTTGGAACACGTGGCCAGTGCGCTGCATGTCGAGGCTGCTATTGAGTGGGACCTACTCAGGGTGGGCAAGTGAGCTGATGGAAACCTCATGGAGTTCAAAAAGGCAAATACAAAATCTGCTTAGAATGGAATAAACCCACACAGAAGGACCATTTAAATGCTGACTTGCTATAAAGCAGCTTTGTAGAAAAAAGCCCTGTGATCCTGGTTGAGGACAGGTGAAACAGGAATCAGCAGTGCACCCTTGCAACAAAGGCCACTTGCATGCTTTGCTGTATTGACAAAAGCTTAGCCAGAATATTGTGGAGAGTGATTCTTCCCTTCTAGCTTGCATTTGAGATTGGATCTGGAGTACTCTGCCCAGTTTCAGGCTCCACAGTACAAGCAAGACTTTAATAAGCCAACACTGAGTCTGTCAGAGGGCCACAAAGCCGGCCTCTGACTTCTTGAGTGATGTGCAAGGTGAAGTTGAGGGAGGTGGACTTCTTCAGCCTTGAGAAAGGGCTTCCTGCAACCACCAAGTGGACATGGAGAAAACAGAGGTGAAGTCTTGGAGATGCCCAGGTGAGCCCTGGTAAGCAGGACAACAGGTGCACTTATTTGATGTGGAGACTACAGATATTTTCTAGTGACTTACCTATCCACTTTTCCAAATCCTAGCTATGCCTGCTAGTACTGAGAGTGGTAAGGCTGGCATTGCATTTATCATCTGCCTACTAGCGTCACAAACTGTCAGGAGCTGGAAGGGACCTCAAAAGATCATGTAGTCCATCGCACCCTGCCAGAGCAGGGTCACCTAGAGGATGGGAGGACCAGTCCATTCCTGCTTCCTGTTTCTACTCTCCTGGAAATAACTTCTGAATTTGTAGCTTGTGGATTTGATGATTTCTTATGTGATTTTTTTTTGTTTTGTTTGGGTTTTTTTTGGTGTTGAATAAAAACTTTATTGCATTGGAGATCACTCTTAGAGCAGTATTCATAGAATCATATCATGGAATCAACCAGGTTGGAAGATCAGTTCATCTTCATTGAATATCTGCTCTGGTTTTAATCATGTTTATTAGTGACTTACTGGATTGCTGCAGGACTCTGGCTGCATAGTATTTTCTGAAGCTAGATGTCTTCATTATTAGTAACAATACAAATGGTACTGCCTGGTTAGTTCTTTGTGAGGCTTTCTGTTGAAGGCCATCGAAAGGCAGAGTCTCACTTTCAGCAAAGTTAGTAATGAGCGTCATTTTTAGGGAAACCACTGTCCTTAATTTCTTTGGTATATCCTTTCTCTGAGGAGGTCTCTGTACACACTCAAGATGAAGACACTTAGTTATCCAGGAGTAACTAAGCTCCTCAATAAGTTGTGACAGTTATTTGTAGCGTATAGTCCCTGCTGTAAAGGTGGATATGTCTAAATTGAGGCTGTCAAAAGGGATTGTGAATTGCATTTCACAGTGCTGTAAGAACATGTAGACAAGTCTCTCTGAAGACCTCAATACTGGTGTTACATGAAGCTGCTGTGCTGCTTGCTGAGGCTCCTGGCACCTACATCATTTATTAAAACTTTACTACTTATTTATGTTCTGATGCTAAAGTAAATGCCCATTTTGTTTTGTAGATTTTACAGGCTTTTTCTTTGGTACTTAGCTCTTCTGAATCATACTGCTTCATTCTCCAATGGCTGGTGTGTCTCTCAATATCTAAAGGATGGCTGAAGGTAGCAAAGACTTGGTTTGCTTTGTGTTAACTGTAGCTGGCTGACTGCAGAGGAATCTTCTGTGGCTCTACATACTTGTTCAGTTCACCTTCTTGTTCTCTTGAGGTTTTCCTAAATGTGATAGACCGGAGCTGGCTATGTGTGTTTGGCTCACATACAGAATGTGGTAAACATACCATGCTGCTCAACATGCTGTTGAGGTTTTGAATTCTTGCATCAGTTCAGCAAATCTGCATAATGGGGAGGTCTTACTTCTACTGAAATACTCAATTCTGTGTCAGAGTGTATCACGTAGAGGTTCTGAAGCATCTCACCACGTTACTGAATTCTGCCTTCATTGTGTAGATCTGGAAACTGTACAGGCAGAAGTGATTTGCCTAGACTCTCAGAAGCTGAGAATGGAACCTGAATTTCTTGTTCTTCTCCTTCCTTATTCACTGAATGATATTATTTTCCTTAAATAGTAATTTTTTCCCCAAAGTTTTATAAATAATTTGGATAGCCTACTAAATATGCATGCTTGAAAGTACTCAAACAGTTCCTTTTCATCTGGCACAGCATGGAGCTAGCAGTTTTATCCTTAATCTACCCACAAAATATGTGACTACTGTGTTCAATTTGTATAGGGGCCTATTCTTAGACTGCATTATAGTTTGTGAAAAATTATTGGCGTTATTTCATGAAATTAATCACTTGTAGAGGAAAAAAAAGGGGCAGTAAGAAGGTTCTAACTGTTACTTACACTGTAGCATTTCATTTAAGGACTTTGGACTTTCTGGCTTATCTTCCAGTAGCTCAAGAAAACTGAAGTACCTTCAGCTACTTGAAAAGTGTCTTCAGTAGTTTGTCTGTGGTTTAGATTCTCTTTTGTTTTCTCAAATAAAGTATTTCCATAGGTGTGGTTAAGTATGTTAAACACATTTTTCCCCCTTAAACTTTAAACAAATATTTATTTAGTTAGTTTCAGATGAGTTTTATTTGCCCTTGTCGTTGTGAAGATGATTTCTTAATTCCACACATAGTGATTAGAAAATTGGATTTTGTTGGTTAAGGACACAGATTGGGGAAGACCAGTCCATGCTCCAAGTTCCAGTTGTAATCCATAATCAGAGTGTAGCATTTCTGCTGCATCTGCAGACTCCAGTTCTGTAGTGGTTGTGTGCATGCAATTGCCAGTCTCTGTAGGGCTCAGGTAAAGGATGAGATGCTGCACACAGACCAGGACTTGCAGAGGGCAGTTACTGTGAACTGGGGCTTCTCATCAGAACAGCTGTATATTGTTGTGGGTAAGGTGGTCCTTTTGCCCATCGCTACTAAAGATCACCAACTCACTCAAACCTCAGGGGCATATTTTGTTTGTAGGTTCAGAGAGGCAGCTACCAATGATGGTTTCAGGCCTCCTATAAATTTACAAAGAGCCACAGCTGGTGACTTACAGTATCTGACCTGTGGGATTAGTTTGAGCTTTCAGTGTAGAGGAGAGTGAGTCAAGTAATAAAGTTCTTAATTTGAGCAGGTCAGTGCAAGTAGTCAGATTTGCCTTCCTGCTTTTTGAAAGAAAAAAAAAATAGAAGAAGTCTTCAAGGACTGGAGGGAGGTGCAGTGTTTCTCTTTGCCACCAAACTGCACTTTGTATCTTTTGATACCTCGCTTCTGTGACAGGATTACAAAAGGAAACATAAAGAAGCGGATCCAATCTGTTCTGAGGCCTTGAAAAGCTCTTGGATATTTATTATCCGCCACACTGTAAACAAAACCAAACCACCAAAGGACTGTTTCTTGTTCTGATCTTAATTTAAATATCACTACATTTTGCATTCACCTTTGTACGTCTGAGCCATAATTATTTACTTAATATTTAGTAATTGCACGTGGAGGCTGAAGTCTCACTTACAGGATGTACTTCAAATATTTACACAGGGAGTCAATCTTTTGACCTGTGTTTTATAGGAACTATCCATGTGGTGGTTTTTTCATTTGGTAGAACCTTATCTCATGTTGTACAGATAGACTTATTAACACAGAGAAGATTATGGGTTTGGAGTGACGTGTTTTTAATTGCAGATCTTAAGACCTTTCAGCCTCATGTTTTTTAAGAGTGGATGGATGCTTTATGTTATCTGGGCTATGGCTAGATAGTACTGATTTTTTTCTCCACTTCACTTCTACTATTGAGTTTTGCCTTCTGCAGCTAGTGGGTACCTGGCTCTTCTGTGAGGCGTCAGTTCCTTGCAGCCTGTCTCTTTGAGGAGCTGGTAAGGGAGCTGAGAAATGCAAAGAAGGCCACACAATTTAGACACTTAGAGTATCCTGGAGAACCAAGGACAGGTTACATTGCGTGGAAAGAGGAACAGATATATAGCAGGGCTTCTACAGTGGCAGAAACACTTTTTAACTTACAGAGTCTTCTGAAGTCAATTGTATTTTAACCTTGCATAACACAATAGCCACCGAAACTCTTCATTTCCCCCCCTCCTTTTCTCTTTGTATTGAGCAAAGAGTCTCTGTGGCTTAGTTCTTAATGTATTGTTGACATCTAATGTTGTCATTGTAGTCTGCTTTCTATATCTTTGCCTGCCATGAAAAGTCGCTTCCTATTCCCCTTGATGCCCGTATTCTTATGAGAACATACACCATGGCCATTGGCCACTTTGAGCTGAAGCCTGTGGATCAGCTTGATTGTTTTTGTTTCAAACTGCAAATGAATTGACAGGAGAGACTGGATTTGTTAAGCCATGCTGTTTCAGTATTCAGCAGTCAACAGTGGAGGCTCAGAGGAAGATGCAAGAAGCAACCTCACCTCTTCTTTGGCCAGTTACTGCTTGGGTTAAAATCTGTAACATGGTACCAGCAACAGAACAAGGGGACACAGTCTCAAGTTGTGCCGGGGGAGGTATAGGCTGGATGTTAGAAGGAAGTTCTTCACAGAGAGAGTGATTGACATTGGAATGGGCTGCTCAGGGAGGTGGTGGAGTTACTGTCCCTGGGGGTGTTCAAGAAAAGCCTGGATGAGGCACTTAGTGCCATGGTCTAGTTGACTGGATAGGGCTGGGGGATAGGTTGGACTGGACGATCTTGGAGGTCTCTTCCAACCTGGTCGATTCTATGATAGATCTTGGAAAATTACTGGATATCGAATCTGGATATTTTTGTTACCCCATGTAAGTGTCTAATCCTTTTCTCTGCCTTGCTAAGTCCTCAGCCTTAATGACATTTTGTAGCAGTTAGTTCCACTGTCTCATTATGAATTGTATGATAGAGCATTGCCTATTTATAATGTTTAAATTTCTCTGGAAGTCTCTCGTGTTAAGAGTTGGAGAGAGCAGAAGCTTTCCTTGCCTTTCTGCCTTAAGGGCCTTGTGACTAATCTGTTCGTTTCAGGGATTTGCCCTATAGAAGAGAAACCCAACTGCACAATATGCAAGTTAGAGTTTCTGAGAGGTTTTTGCAGGCTAATTACAAAGCCTTTGTAGTGAGCCTTGAGATTCCAGTGTCATTGATCTTTTACATTTGAGGGAATTTGGTTCTAAGATTTTGGTCAACAGCAGATTAAATTTTATTTCCAGAACATCATTCAGTGCTAGAAGTTGCTGCACTCAAGTGGAGTGCTGCACTTGTACTTTGTGGAAAAAACAGTGACAAATCAATGGAAGGCTGCTTCTGTACACGGATTTCAGAGGTTGCTCAAGTGCAGTGAATATGCAGTGTCACAGCCTAAGCCAGTGAAATGTGTGAGTCTCACTGACAGCATGGTCACAGAAATGCTAATTAATTTGTCTGAAATCCTTACCTTTTTTTTTTTTCTTTTCTTCAAATTTTACTCAAACATGACCCCAGTTTAGACAGATCTAATTTGATTGTAAAGAATATTACAGTTCTCCTAAACTTACTATGTAATTTTGTGGTCGTTTCTATTATGATGCATTTCTTCTACTCATCAGAGTTCATTTCAGGATATTTTATTCCTGTTGAGTATTCTACTGCCTTCTGCTAGTCACAGGTTACTTAAAGAGACTGTGCTTTGAACAAGGAATGTCTAAGTTAAAGTACTATTTATATAGAATCATAGAATCAACTGGGTTGGAAGAGACCTCCAAGATCATCCAGTCCAACCTAGCACCCAGCCCTAGCCAGTCAACCAGACCATGGCACTAAGTGCCTCATCCAGTCTTTTCTTGAAGACCTCCAGGGACGGTGCCTCCACCACCTCCCTGGGCAGCCCATTCCAATGCCAATCACTCTCTCTGTGAAGAACTTCCTCCTAACATCCAGCCTATACTTTCCCTGGCACAACTTGAGACTGTGTCCCCTTGTTCTGTTGCTGGTTGCCTGGGAGAAGGGGCTACCCCCCACCTGGCTACAGTGTCCCTTCAGGTAGTTGTAGACTGACAACTCAGAACATACCACCATCTCCCTAGAAGGTACACATATATGTTTCTACAGAGTAGGTCCTTCTCTGTGCTTCCTGTGACAATCAGAGAGTTGGAAGAATGCTGATCCCAAGATGATGGAGTATGGTAAAGTACATTCACCACAAATTTCATCATCTCATCTAAGTCAACACAATGCCAACAAAATTGAAATGGGTAGTTTATTTATGTCTGCCTCTCAGTGAAGATAAAACTATGTAAAACTACTGCTTAAACTGGGTCAGTAGAAGGCACAGATCATTGTAAAATCAAAGCACCTTTAAAGTTTCTCCATCGCTCACATCCCTGCCCAGTGCATATGTGTTTGTAGTTGCTAAAATAAATTCCTTTAATGAATGGCTGTATTTCTTGCTTTCATCTTCTCTGGAGGTACAGGGCCCAACAGAGCACTGCTTATATTACTTTATATGTCTTTACCTGCTATCTTGCAAGGTTGGATTTCATGTTTACTGGGTTGCTGTGTCCAAAACCTGCCTAGAGAAAGATGGCAAATTCTATAACTTCTGAGCTAGCAGTGCTTCTGTGTGGTGGACTAAACCAGACTGGAAGCAGTAATATTCTTCCCTGTGAAAAAGATACCTTGATAGTTCTTCAGACTAAGTAATAGACTGTAATTATCCCTTATTTGTTTGTATTCTAAGTGTTCCTTAATGCAGATAAAATAATATGATTGTCAAGATGAAATTTGATGGCCATATGGTCTCCAGCAGGCTGACTGTGGGTTTGAGTGTGTGAACTGAACTTAGATGAAATGAAAGTTTGTAATGTTTAGATTTTGTTGTGGGAAGGTGTAACAGGGAGTCTTTGGGGCACTTCACAGCCTGCAGACTAAATGTAACTTAAATGTAACTTGTGTGACTTGCTGTGGCTCACAACCCACTCCTGTAACCCTCATCTTTGCAGATCCTTCAGCTGTCCTCTGATTCTGCTTGTCCTTAGGGTCATGTACCTCTCCAAAGGCTTTGCATGTGAGCTAAGTACTTAGCATATTGGAAAACACTGTGTATTTATCTCCTAATATTAATAATTTCTCTTGATTTGCTTATAATTAATTAAGAATAATTTTAGTTTTGTATGTAGGCCAAAAGCCTCCTGTTTTGTTACTTGCACTTTCAATTCACATTGACTGGATCTTGCTAGATGAGGTAACCCAAGGGTGTTTGAACATACTCTGGGCTTTTAGACACTGGAGAAAATAGTGCAGGTTTCAAAGTGTACTTCAGGTTTTAATTGCATCAGCTGCCTGGCAAGAAGCAAATGTTAATAAAAATAAATACTGCCTGGTAGTGAAAATAAGGAAGTAACAACAGTAAAATCCCTTTTGCTTAGATATTTTTTTCTATGTTGTTACTACAGAAAACAAGCCCCAACATAGTCCGCAGGCAATATTTACTACTACAGTCTCAGAACTACTTCAGCGTTCAGCTAAACATTGTCCTGCAGCTTTAGCCCTCCAAAACAGACAAGGATATGGAACTCATGTGATGTAATGCTCTATCTAGTCTACTTAGACAGGTGAAATGCAGGGAAAAACCTCCATGCCTGGCCTGCACAAATAGTAAAGTGTGCTTTGTTATATGCTGGTTTCAGGGGAAGACATTAAAAGATGTACCTGGTAGTAAAATATAGGATGGAGTTACAAAATATTCTGTAATATGACTGAGTCTTGGTCCTTGGCATTCTTTTTTTGTGGTAGACTTTAATTTACTGGGAAAAATAGGCATTTTGATATTTAATAGTTATCATCAGAGCCTCCTTTAGTGCCATGGTCTAGTTGATTGGCTAGGGCTGGGTGCTAGGTTGGACTGGATGATCTTGAAGATCTCCTCCAACCTGGCTCATTCTATGATTCTAACTTTCAGCAACCTACTTCCCTGAGGGAGTAGGAGAGCCGCAGCTGCCAAGCTTCTAGTGCAAGTGTGCCTGGCCCTTTGTTGGATGATGTACTTTATCCCTCTGTCTGTCTGCTGTTGCTCAAGCTGCTGTGTTCCCACCAAAGGCTGACGTAGCATTAAAACCCTTTAACAAATGTCTGCAATACAAACGTTCTAATTTTATTGTTGTCTATCAACAAAAAATGTTATTTTATTCTCCTTACTGTCGGAGGTTAGGAAATTAATTCTTTGGGTTTTCAGGTTTTTTTTTCTTCCATTGGCTGACACTTTTTTTAACTGTCTTTGAAGATTTATTTCCCTTGCAGAAGACTGACTACAAGAGAAACCTGCGTTTGTTGAGTAGTTTAGTGCTCAGTGCTACTAATTTTCTCCATGAAAGAATGATAGTAACCAGGTGCTTTGATACACTGTAGAAATATTTCTTTTTAATTTATATAATTTATATTAGTCACATATCAGTTGCAGTAAACACTCTTATCCAATTTGTAGCATTAGGCAAAAAAGAAGGTACGTTTTGTTAGGGGAAAGAATTAAACACAATAGTGCTATTGCCACCTTTAATGGCACAAAACTGCCACAGGGCTTTTATTAAAAAGAGAAAGGAAAGAAAGGAAAGAAAAGAAAGAAAGGAAAGAAAAGGAAGGAAGGAAGGAAGGAAGGAAGGAAGGAAGGAAGGAAGGAAGGAAGGAAGGAAGGAAGGAAGGAAGGAAGGAAGGAAGGAAGGAAGGAAAAAGAAAGAAAGGAAGGAAGGAATGAAGGAAGGAAGGAAGGAGAGAAAGAAAGAGAGAAAGAAAGAAAGAGAGAAAGGAAGAAAGGAAGGAGGAAAGGAAAGGAAGGGAAAGGAGAGGAGAGGAGAGGAGAGGAGAGGAGAGGAGAGGAGAGGAGAGGAGAGGAGAGGAGAGGAGAGGAGAGGAGAGGAGAGGAGAGGAGAGGAGAGGAGAGGAGAGGAGAGGAGAGGAGAGGAGAGGAGAGGAGAGGAGAGGAGAGGAGAGGAAGACAAAGTTTTATATGGGCTTTTGCATGTATTGTGACAATAGTGTACTCTGTATCTTGCACACGTGTAAAGTAACACAGTTTTGAAGGGTAACACTGTAAATAGGTAACCAAGGGAAGGTAGGAACCCTGGAAATCAGAGCCCAGCTGGCAAGCTTTCCTCCCTGTCTTGGGCTGGGGTTAATATTTTTCTGCCTCCAGATGAGACTGTAGTGTTCTGCTCAGAGGGCTTAGGTTTGCTTCTCCTTGCTAAATGCATTTAAATGAGACTGGCTGCAGTGCATTTGAACTTTTCCTCTTACTACTTGCAATGTGTGTTATATTGTTTGGTTATAACTTGGAGGTGTCATGCACACCTCTGCCCTCAGAAACTAAAGGTGTAGAGGTGTACTACAGTACTTAATTGTTTACCAGGTAGTCTTGCTTGGTATCCCAAATGTAGCTTCAAATGCACATTCATAATTCTGTTTAAATGTAGTGGTCATGTTAGGATTTTTTTTACTTAGAACTGGTCTTTTTTGAAAGCATGTGAAGCCTTACAGCAGTGAAAATGCTGCACTGACTTGGAGCTGGTTGAGCTTTAGATTTGCTGAGAAAGGTTTTAGGAGTTTCATGGAAAGTGAATCCCCAATTCAGTAAATACAATTTCTCAGAGGGGAAAGGAAGCAAGTGGACCTGGGAACAAGATACTTAAAATTATATTTTGGTTTTATTTAATGCTATATGGTCCTAGTTTGCTTTTTCTCAGTAAGAAGAATACAGAAAAGCCTGTATTCATGCACTCTATTTCTCCAAATTATACTTCAAAACTAGATCTAACAGTAGTGATTATGCCATACGTTTTCTTTTTCTGCTTTCAGATCTTACCCATTTTGTATTTGAAAGCCAAAACTGTCAGTGGTCTGTTTACTTTATCTCACTCATGTGCAATGGAAATAAGTGGCATTTGTAGAACACACAAACTATTTTTGCCTGAATGCTCCATTTATGATTTATAGCCAACATGTATCCCTGATTTTCTTCTGAGAATGATCTTTATTGTCTTTGTGTACTAACTCATTGCAGAAGCACTTGTCTATTTTGAGCTAAACCAGACCTCTTGTAAAAAGAATCAAATTATTTCATCATGTTGAAAATGAAAAGCTATAATTACTTGTAATTGGGCTTCAGAATTCTTGAAAATTGGGAATTTCTTTTCCAGAGGTTTAAGATCACTCCAAATCATAACCTGTGGAAAATAGGAAATAATTTCTGTTCAATTTAAAAGTGTTTTAATTTACACTTTTGACAGCTATTTTCCTTTGATATTTGGATGGGGGAAATGATTCAGCTGCGGTGGATATTGCTAAAATGTTTTCTGAGTTCCTTTATTCTGTATAGTTCATAACTTTATTTTGATTTTTTTTTTCAAGCCTAAGGGGCTGCAGTTTGAAGAAGGAGCCTTTTGGGCTACTTGATTTTTTTAAGTACATGCCTACATTTTATTTATTAATTTGTTTGTTTGGTTTTTTTCCTGGTCTTTGTACTTAATTCATACAGTTTTAACCCAAAACAGTGCTGCTCTGTGCTTTAGTCCTCATAAATTTAATCACAAGCTGGTAGATCCTGATGCATGTTGTAGTTACAGATAGTTTTTCTGTAGGTTCTGAAGCTCTTGCTTGAGAACAGCTACTTCAGATCTCAAAACTAACTCATCAATATAAAGATGATAATAGTAATAAATGCTGCAAAGGACATGCTGCCTGTTTACTTTTTTGTTCATCTTTTTTAACCAAGCTAGGTAGATAGGATACCTAGTGTGAGATCACAGCCGAGGTAGATCTCCCAAAAGCTTAATGCTCTGACAAAGGAGGTGACATCCAGCGTCAGCAGAGTGTTCAGAGCTTTATGGTCAAGCAGAAACTGAATGTATGCTGAAGTAGCAGGTGGGACCTAGCAGCGTGAGTTTGGCAGTCAGGGGCTGTCCTGCTAGTTGGCACCTTCAGACTTGAGCTGGAAACTCAGTTCTGAGTATGGAGAAGCCTTTTTCATCACTATTTGTGGGATAAGGAGCAGGGAGAAGAGTGGGTACACCATTGGTTTTCATGCAGATGGATATATGGACAATTACTTCTGACAAAAAAATGATGGTAGAAAGTATACCTTATTGTAAGCCTTGGCATTCCCCGCTTCATTTGGGACAATCATTTAGGTCAAGGCACATAACTGTTTGTGTTAAGCTTTATGTAAGTCTATTTAAAGTGTGGATCTCTTTAATATTTATTAGCTGTGGTTAGTGCCAGTCTGTACCAGACACATGGGAAGGGTCAGTTATCTGACACACAGTACAAATCCAGGCTGGGCAGTGAGTGGCTGGAGTGCAGCCCTGAGGAGAGGGAATTGGGGCTGCTGGTGGATGAGAAGCTCAACATGAGCCAGCAGTGTGCGCTTGCAGCCCAGAAAGCCAACCAGAGCCTGGGCTGCAGCAGAAGTGTGGCCAGCAGGTCAAAGGAGGTGATTCTCCCCCTCTACTCTGCACTGGTGACACCCCACCTGGAGTACTGCATCCAGTTCTGGAACCCCCATTACAAGAAGGATGTGCTGGAGCATGTCCAGAGAAGAGCCACCAACATTATCAGAGGGCTGGAGCACCTCTCCTCTGAGGACAGACTGAAAGAGTTGGGGCTGTTCAGTCTGGAGAAGAGCAGGCTCCCAGGTGACCTTATTGAGACCTTTCAGTATCTGACAGGGACCTACAAAATAGGTGGGGAGGGACTTTTCAGGCTCTCAGGTAGTGACAGGACTAGGGGGAATGGAGCAAAGCTGGAAGTGGGGAGATTCAGACTGGGCTTGAGGAGGAATTTCTTCACTATGAGAGTGGTGAGAGGCTGGAATGGGTTGCCCAGGGAGGTGATTGAGACCCCTTCCCTGGAGGTGTTTAAGGGCAGGCTGGATGAATCTGTGGTCAGCCTGATCTAGGGTAGGGTGTCCCTGCCCATGGCAGTGGGGTCAGAACTAAATGATCCTTGTGGTCTTTGCCAACGCTGACTGATTCTATGACTCTATCTATACTGATACCTGCTTCTAGCACTCATGTCTAATATATAGGCAGGAGACCTGTAGAAGAGTTGAGCACAAGCACAGAAAGGAGCATCCTGCAGTGAAGAGAGTAATGATATAGCACTTGGATACTCCTTTTTGTCAGTTGCAAATCTAAGGAAGTATTTCTATATCCCAACTAAAAATGATATGGAAAAGTGAAGAGTTTTGGCCATGGACATTTAGCAAGCCAGTGGTGGAGCCAAGAATAGAAACCAGTTTTCTATGTTCCTACTCAATAGTCAAGGCAAATCAGTATTCTCTCTCAGCACTAGTGCAATGCCAGAAGTATGCTTTCTACTAGACGCTAAGACCTAATGTTTTAAGTGCTGCTGACTTTGTTGGAATCCATCTAAGTTCAGTGTTGCAATTTATTTATTTTAATCTAACTCCTTAACTGGTGAAAAATAGCATTTAAAAATAATCAATGATTCTTACATAGGGGAAGCAGATGAGAGCTTCTGGATCTATCAGAAACTTGAACATCATCTATTGGTCTTATGCAGCCACCTGCATCATTTAGTGACTGTGGTATTACACAGCCAGTTCACTACTCCTTGAGAGTTGGGTTTGTGTGATTGGACCTTTTGCATATGGAACAATTCTGTGAACCAGAAGCCAAGTACACATCTGCATTTGTTTACTTTAAAATGTGAATAGCTCATTGAAGAATTGGTTCTCTCCATGATAGGATACATTACTTTCCTTGTGAGATAGTTTTATTGCTCACAAAGTGGTTTCTTTTCTTTTTTTGAAAGAACAGGCTGCTATGTTTTCCCAAGATTAACAATATTCTTAGAATTATTTTAGAGCTGTTATGACTGTAAGAGGCTTTCTAGATCTTTTTTGCCTTGGCATCTTGCCAGTGGCTGCTGTGGCAAGTAAATCTTCATGCAAAGATGTGTGTGTTCTTTTTGAAGGTTAACAAGGGCCTGCAGAGCACAGCCTAAGCATCTGGCTCATGAGATTAAAAACCTTAGAAGGAAAGAGCTGTAGACCTCAGAGACTGAGTATCCACCTTAAAAAGAAGGTTGGGTGTGAACTGACAGCCTAAAAAATGGAGGGAAAATGTTGATCATCAGGAAAAGTTGTCTCTTATTGGTGAACAAGAAGTGTAAGGCTCTAGTGAGAAGTGATAAAAAATCAGGCTTTTGCAATTGCCAAAAGGCATTAAAAAAATAATGAGAGGTCTTACAGGTGATTACTCTGAAGGTTATACTAGGATTGATCTTATTAAATATTTTCATTATTGACCTTGCTGCACAGACACACACACACACACACACACAAATGAAAACCTGCTGGTGGCATAGCACTGGGAAATGTTGTTGGTGCGTTGGACGGTTGGAATGCCACACAAATTGCATTTTGTTGAGGTCTGGAGTAGTAGAAATTGGGCAGCATGTAAGCAGAGTATGAGCTTGGTCACTTAGAAACTCATAAGGTTCTCAGATAACCTTTGGGAGTTTGGTGGGTGGAGGGACTTCAGCATGTTACTTCTTCAACAATACCTCCACCTGATTTAATGAGTTTACTTTTTGGTTCCTTCCTTCCTTCCTTCCTTCCTTCCTTCCTTCCTTCCTTCCTTCCTTCCTTCCTTCCTTCCTTCCTTCCTTCCTTCCTTCCTTCCTTCCTTCCTTCCTTCCTTCCTTCCTTCCTTCCTTCCTTCCTTCCTTCCTTCCTTCCTTTCTTTCTTTCTTTCTTTCTTTCTCTGTTTGTAGCTAGTTTCTGATGAAGGCGTTCCCCTCAATGCCTAAGTCCTTACAGTTTATTGAAAACTGAACTGTCAGCTAGCAAATTTACTACATTTATGTAAAGGTTTATTTTATTTTTTTTTTTAATGAATATCCACAACAGGATTTTATCCATATGATTAGAAACATTCTGAGGAAGGAAAGACTTGGGAAGTTACTGTGGTTTGTGTGGATTTTTTTTGTTTTCATCATCTTTTCTTTTTCTCATTCTTTGATCATACTAGAGGACATCAAACAACTCTCCCATCAGGTAGTTAATCAGACGTGTGACAGTATGTGACAGAAATGATCTTCTGGACCATGCAATGTTTGCTGTCCACATAAAAAACATATCCTGAAATAATTTTCTTGACAATGCTTCAGGGTTTGTCTGGAGGAGATTTCTGTCTTTATACATAGATGTAAAAAATGTAGGAGATAATCCAATATTGTTTCTGCATTTGGAAGTTAATATCAACCTCATAAATATAACTGTTACTCCTGATTTCCTTTGTATGGAACTGTAGTGACATGAGCATCCTCAGCCAGTGAAAGTGAGTCAGATACAACACTGGGGATGTGAATTTGTGCACATTTTCAGTTGGATGTGGATGCTGTGCTGGAGTGTGGTTACACTAAAAGGCTATGGCTGTCTGCATGATCAGTTCTCTTTATTGCCAAAGCGGTATTGGAAGGAGCATTCTACGTGGCTGGGACACTTCTCTGTCCATTCAGAAGTTTTTTATGAAACCGAAGTTAGGAGTTCTAATCTTTAGATTCCTAGGTTATAACATCCTTATTTCTGGCATATTTTGCTTCCTCTACCTACACATGCATGTGCATCCCTTTTCTTAACACCAGCCTGTGGGTGAATGTGGTGATCCATTTGTCTTGTCCCCACAAAGTCCTCACACTGCAAATTCCCACTATGTTGGCTGTGGCCTTTCCAGCCCTGTGCACTGTTTGTGCTGCAGCTTGTGGAAGAGCATCTCTTACCTCTCTATCTGCCTAGCTGGTTTCTTGCACTGCCAATGTGAATTCCTTTCCAGCTCAGATCTCATGTGCTTTTCTCATGGACCACTGGACCTACTGCCCACTCCTTTGTCTGCTGACCAATTTCTCCAGCAGATGCTATGTGGGAAATGCATCTCTCTACTCTCCTCTTTCACTTTTCCTCCCTCTGGATTCCAGGGAAGAGAAAACACAGTCCTTCTTGTGGTGCTAGTACAGCTTAACTGTTTTGTCTTGGGTCGCTATTGCAAAGGGGAGAGAAGAGCATGGGCTGGAGGAGCAGGAAATCCCTGTCTAATCAGCCAGCATCCCTGGCTCAGGAAATGGGGAGTTTCTGAAGTACACTATGATTCAGACTCCTGTGGTGGAAAGAGGGACATTTCTGGGAACTGAAAACTAGTAGTGGTCAAGTCTAACTGAAAAGTTTATTAAAAAAAAATAGAAAAGAACTTTAAACAAAACCAGTTTAAAAGCATAGAAAAGAACTTTAAACAAAACCAGTTTAAAAGCACAGATGTAGACACACTGCATTTTCTGAAGGGTTGAATTTAGCAGAACTGCGTTTTCTGCTTTTCCTTTCTACCTGTAGGTCTTCCTGTGTTATATATTTCAGTGTTTTTTCCCCTGCAATTTGGAAGCACTTTTAATATATTTTTATAGTTTGGTAGAGAATATAGTGATTTTATGTATCTCATTCTCTGCTTTATACATGAATTATTGTGCTGTTACTTAAAATCGTTTGCAGTAAGATAATTCAGACTTCTCTTTGAGTCAAGCTTAAGAAAATATCTCTGTAAATTAGTGCTAATGGTCAGTGTGGCTGGAAAAGAAACTCTTTCATGTTTGGAATTGACTGTAAGATTGAACTTACTCCAATTTATTGCAAAGTCAATATTCAGCTTAAAAATTAAAAAGGTTAATAATTATTAGGTTTTCAGAGGAAAGTACTAGTGTTATGACCTGCCTAACATCATAGAGCTACAAAAATGCTATAAAATGATTTTTTAAGCTTATATTTATAGTGAGTAGATAGCTTATTCCTTCATCTCACTACTTATGCATCCATGAACTGTTAATTAATACTTTTGCAGTAATTACAGAATATTTTAAATACACATTATTCTTCTGAATTTTAAAAGATCAGGAATTTTTTATTAATTTAAAAGGGTACTATGACTGACCCACACTTTCATCAACACTTTAATAAAGAGGTGCTTTTTTAGATCATTCCAATTTTTACATTTTGATTGCAAGGAATAAAAAAAAAGTCCCCTTTTTTCCATTTACTCTTCTAAGCTGGGTCACCATTGTATCAAAAAAGGTCCTTGTTCTCCTTAAAAAAGGTGAGTGATTGTCTGTGAGCATTGATACAAGGAGAACTTGCATCCTCATTCTTTTGACTCCTGGCATGCAATTTTCTTTTCAAGAGGGCTGTGGTTTGTAAGACTTAATTCCATTTAGTTTCCTCTTCTTTTTTTTCCACCACTTTGTTACGTGCTCTTACAACGTTTAACCAAAATAATTAGATACCTCTCTGCAATGGAGCTCCTCTCAGCATTCCTTGATGTGTGGTTGCTGTGGACCAGGGAGAAAACCAGGGCGTGACTTTTAGATGAGCAGTATGGTGTGGAAAATTCAAATGCTAGGTTTGTAAGGGGAGAGGTGATACCTTATAATCAACTAAATGATACAGTTGGAAAAGACACATAAGCTCTGGGTACTTCTATCTCTTCCTCAGGTCTGAAGTAGAGTTCGCAGCCCTCAGGCTAGATAGAAGTACAGATCTGTTGCCTTGCAGTTTAATTGATTAGACTTAGAAGAATGGAGAGGAAAAGATGACTAATAATTTTGGAATGGGAAAGTGGTATTAATAGGAGAAACAGCAGAAGGGAACACAAGAGAAGTAAAAATCATCGGGCACAGAGAGTTCCTGCAGGGCACGCAGCACATTCTGTGTGATCTCAGCCTTCCCAAGCAGTGGGTCAGCTCCCTGTAAGCCAGCAGTATGCTGTCAAGGACCTGCCTTCCCCGAGAGTGGGGAGATGGTGCAAAGGCATAGCAAACAGTAAAATGGGTTAGAAATAGTAAATATTACTAAAAGGACTAAATTGTTGGCAGCAAATTTGAAAACCACAGAAAACATTCCACTTATCAACAAACTGGGCTCTAGATGGTGCTTTTAATCTTTTACACTTTAAAGCATGTTTATTTTCATGCAAGTATAGTAAGTCTTCATATAATCTGTGTGTGTGTGTTTAAGTACTCTGCTCTGGCTTGTGCATGATGTGAAGAAGTATCTTTGGGTTTCCTCATGTTCCTGTTTTTAATACAGTTTTTAATATAACATTTCTTAAGGATTGTGTTGCCTTTTTTTTTCCCCCTGGTTGGTTGTTTTTTTTTAAAGCAAAGAGTAAACAAAGTTAGCAGTGCATTTCCTGTACTTCAGACATCCAAGTCATGGCAAGACAAGTGGTTAGTCGTAGTGCACTTAAAACTATTTGTATAAAGAGTTTATTTTCCTGTGTCATAACTGGATAGATTCACCACAAGTTATGTGTGTTCAGAAATTCCATTTGACTGCACAAAATATCAAAGCTGGAGGCACAGATGCTTGATGAAAGGAACTGCTGATTTATTCCTGGTTAAATGCATCTCTCAGACTTGAGGAGGTGAATTCCATTGAGCAGTGTTTATAAATTTCTATTTGTGAGTTATTTGCTCACGTATGATACAAATCATGACCCAGGTCACAGAACTGAATAGGTTATGCAAGTATTTCCATGGGTTGTTTGCATCTAAGTGACTATCAATGCTCAACAGGTGAGCACTCCCCTGCTCACCTGTTCCACATTCATGTATTTAAGGATAGCCTCAAGTTTGCTGCACCTGTCTGACATTTTCTTTCTGTTGGCCCAGTAGTGAGAGGTGCTGAGCTGGATGCTCTCTTCTACTGCAGTGAGAAGGGTGAGTGAGCCATGTTTGATTGGAGCAGGTCTTTTTCATTTAGGCTATATTGTTGTATATTTTGTGTTTTTGCATAGTACTTGTTTCTGCTTTTTAAGTTGTTTCCAGAGTACCTGGTGAAACACATCATCTAAGTGCAGCAAGTTACAGGAAGTAAGTAAATGGAATAGTCTGTCATAGTCTACATTTAATTTGGTGAGCTGAGAAGCACTTTGTGATCCTGGCCGGTCTTTGCTTTTCATTCCATATTTATGTTTAGAGATTTCTGATTCTCCTTTTACCTCCATTATGTAGGAAACAAAATCACCTGTGAAGACTGGGATATATTTTGACCATCTTCTTAATCTGTGCAAGTGAACAATAAAAGACTCTATACTTAGTCTAGACACTGTTACTTAGGCTGAAGGCAACACAGTTAAGGACATTAAATCATTTAAGATTGTCTTTTTGCAGGAAAGTACAGTTAAGGGACACACTTGTTAGCAGTATTCCTACAAGTACAGTTGTCTTCAGTGCATTTTTCTTCCTCAAGATTGTATCTTTTTTTAGAGTTGGAGGTTTGTGATGATGACTTACAGATGAGTTAAGCATATGCGTGCTTTTCTGAGGTAGCATATAGGTTTTCCTCTATGGGGAGTGGGGGGGGAGTATTTTGTTTTCTCCCTTCTAGAATGCTATACTAAATGTCACAATCTCTTTGCCCCGTTAAACTTCTGGATGGTAAACTAGCTGCTGTGCTGCACCAAACAGGTTCTTCTACTTACTCCTCATTACATTTACAGAATTCCTGTTTAAAAATTAGAAAATTCCTCATTTTCAGAATTTTATAACACAGACTGGTTGGGAACTTGAATGTTGTAGTTGGTGGATGATTTCTCTTAGAAGTTCTTATGTTTTGTCTGTCTGCTAGTAGGGTGAGTAATGTAATTAAACTTTTTGAACCTCAGCTGGCAAACACTTAGTAACCTGTACACACCAGTTTATTGTGAAGACTTACTGTGTGGTTGTTGTTGCAAAAGCTGAGACTTGAGAGGGAGATGGACTGAGTATTTTAAGCAGACTCCAGTGTGTGTGTGATGTCCTGTTTTAGCACTTCTGTGTTTTACTCACATGATCCAAACTTTAAAAAAAACCAACCCCCCCAAAAAAAAACCTCAGAATGTGAAGTCTGGAGGAAAAATGAGATATCTGTGGGGTCTGAAAACATCTGAATGTGATGGTGTTACGTTTTACAGGGGAAAGAATATGTCAAGTGTGAAAGCTTTTTGACCAAAGCACAGCATCCTGGGGTGGGTAGGTGCTGCCATTTCTGTATTTTTTGAGTTGCTTCCTTCTCTCCCTGTTTTGAAAAGTGCTGTGGGATTTTTATTTTCTGCTTCTTGTGTTAAGGATGATCAACCCAAGAATCTTATCTACTAACAGATTTGGTAGTGGTATTCAAAAACATTTTGTGGTGGAGGGATGCATGATGACATGTATTAGTTGCAAAAATACTGAAGGAGAAGTAGACTAACATTAGATGAATGGCAATGTAAGCTCACAGCTAACAAAATACTGACTTTTGTTGAGCTCCATTTGTCTCTGATGGAAAAGAGAGAATTTGAAATCTGTACAGAATAAAAATTCTTCAAAGCAGGTATTGCACCTGATGTGCTCTGGTGTAACATGTGTTACAAATGAATTAACAAGATGCATTTTCTAAAGAGAAGGGACAAGTGTTTACAGTTTAGACCCTGATGTTCTGTGGTTTTGTGATCTCTTACAAGTTAAAAAGGAAAATCTGTTTCACTGTTCTTAGCACTACAACTCCTCCTTGGACCTTTATTGTTCACGTACATCTTGTGAAAGGTCTGTAGAGCAGAGCAAATCATGTGCTAAGGCACATTTCTGCTAGCTCTGATTTAACAAGGGCAGATAGCAGCCACCAGCCACAGCTATAATCTGGTACTTCGGGCTTTGCTATGGCCTGATGACCAGGGTGCAGCCTGCAGCAGGCCCTGGTGTGAACTTCTGTGGTTTCCTTCATGTAGCACATCATCTCCCATCACCTGCACCAGCCACACTGCGTGTCAGCACAAGCAAGCTGTTTGAAGGTAAAAAGGCACTGTACTGCAAAGTGTAGCAACTCCATACAGACACTGATTCTTTGTTTCTAGTCTTTTTTAATGCTCTGGAACTTCTTATTTTTTGAGGAGAGTTCTTGTGAATGCTTAGCAGTTTGTGCCACAATGAAGGAGTACCTGTGTGCTTTGTCAGCCAGATTCCTGTCTACCTCTGGCTATTGAAGTTAGGCACAGTACAGCCAGCACTCAGCCAACCTGGATGCAATTCATGTGAGCAGTCAGACAGAGAAATGCCTCATAATTTTGCTGCGTTCCTCTGATTTCTGTAAATCCATGTCATTATCATGTAATTGAGGTTGGACACAAGACTGCCCTAGAAAACAGTTCTGACCAAGCCAGCATATTGAAATAGTCTACTGCTATGTACTCGAATGTGTTTTCAGTACTGGTAAACCAGTCAAGAAGGAGATTTGTCTGCACATATAACTAAGAGCCAAGGACTTTCTGGTCACGAGAGGTAAGATTTTGTGTAGTCTTTCTGTGCCCCAAGTTCACTTTCCTTGGACAAATTACTGAAGTCAGCGATTTCAAACTTAGGAGACTGGAGTTAGGTGTTGACAGCCATCTTTAAGTACCTAAATAAGTGGTCTCATTTTAAGAGGTCCTGAACACACAATTCTTTCTGACTTCAAAAGAAGCTGCAAACGCTGTGTCCACTTTGATTAATTGAAAGGCTGACCATCAAAGTGGAATTATGTTGCCAAGCTACAGGAAAAGAAATAAAGACTTAGCACACTGTATAAATCAATCGCAGATCAGAGTTTACTGGGTATAAAATGTACAGCATCTTATGTGCCCTTTTGTACTTTCTGAGTCTCCCTGGGCCCAAAACTACGACAGAAACCCCCTCACGGTTTGTGAAATATGGTAATGCCCAGCAACATTTGCCAGTTTAGCCACTGAAAAATAGATATGGCTGCTCAAAATTTATACTGTTTGCCAGGGCCTTAGGTGAAAGGAAAAAGAAATTTTAAAATGCCTTTTTTTTTTTTTCATTTGAAGGTGATGTCTTAAATCCTTAAGAGATGAACAGCCTCCTACCTTCCCCTACTTTGAGACGTGATTTACACCTTATTATAGTACTTCAGGTTATGGCCTCTGTTCTTGAAAGTTTTGTGGAGATAGGTGTCTGGGGATGAAAACACAAAGACCTGATAAGTGCCCTGATGGAAAGAAAGGCTCCACTCTGTGTGTGTGTCTTGGTCACGTTTGCCACTCCTCACAGCAGAGGGAATGCTCCATGCAATGGAAACTTCAGCTGGGGATTGAGTAACTCATGAGGCATAAAATCATGGGAAGAGAGAATTTGCTAACACCGCTGTTTGTAGAACTGTGGTTTTCTTTTGGGATCAGTTTGCCAGCTCTTACACTCTTATCATAGTTTCTGGGTTATCAGAAACCTGGGTTTCTGATACTTTCTGGGTTATCAGGCAGACCAGAGTGCCAGCTGCAAACGTGACTTTTGTGTTACAGCTACGTAGTTGGCATAGGCAGGCTAATGCAGACAGAGGACTCTGCAGTGCTGTTACTCAAAATTAACATAACTTTGGCTCAAAATGAACGTTCAGTAGTGAATAATGAGAAGTAACAGTTTGTAACACATGGTTACTGCCTTCTTTGTCTTTGTGGTTCCTTTTCACCACCACCAGAATGCCGATCTGTGGCGATGCCTGTATAGCCTCTGATGCACCTTCTGATGCCTGCATAGCCTTCTGATGCAGAAGCTGCTGCTGCTGGTGTCTCTGGGTGGGGAGATGGGAATCACTTCAGTCTTTTCCTTCCTGGTCTTCGGTACCACGTAGGTGTATGTGAATTTGGAAATCTCTTTTATCTCTGTTCTCTCCAATGCTTTTGTATACAGCTGAAGGCTAAGTGATACGTTTTTGGCTTTTATACTGCTGGAGTGCATTACTGTTATCTGATAAGATTAGTAAGTCAAGAAGCATGAATGATTATTAAAAATAATTGTTTGTTTGTATAAACATGACAGCAAAATAGGTTACTCACACAGGCCAAGTGACCCAGTTAGTCAGGTTTTGAACGTGTAGAGAAGATGTGCTATGTTGCTGAACTTTAAGGAGAGGAAACCTTTTATTCTTTGTGGAACTGCTGAATAAGCTTATTTCTTTTCTCAGTGCTAGTACCTTGATGATGGGGTATCACTGCAGTGTTCATGGATACTGCAATTCATGTTTTTATCTCTAGAAAAGTGAGCTCTTGTAACCCCCTTAATAAGTGACCATTTCCTGCCATAAGTGCTGATCTGTCTGTCAGAAAGTTTAATTGGATAAAAGTGAAGTGGTACCACTCAACCTCAGTCTTATATTGCTCTCATTAAGTATTTTGAGCTGCTTGCTTCAAAAGTGGGTTTTGGGGTTTCCATTAGGATTGCCACAGGCTTTATCTTAACCTTAATGCAAAAACATGTTTTAAGATAATATAAACTGCTTCATTAGCTTTTCTGAATTTCCTTGGAATACTTGATTTAAATAGGAGGCTACCTGAAATGAGGCAACTAACATTCCCCAGACTAAATGGTTTTTGTTTTTTGGCTGACAAGAGCCTTTGTAGTTTAGCCATTTGTTTAAAGAAGACTACAACACAACCAAAAAACCCCAAATGACAACAAAGTCCCAGAAAAACAGAAGAACCTGTGTGGTTAATTTAAACTTCAGTATTTCAGTAGCTTCTTGCTGTGCCATGCATGTTTAGCTGCAGTTGAGCAACAGACTATAACAGTGCTGCAGATGTCTGTGAAAAGAGGTCTTCTTCCTGAGCAGGAGCAAACACAACACTATGCTTTGCTGTTCAGTTGTGCACAGCCCATCTTTATATGTATTTCCCCTGACAGACCTTGGTTGTGCTCTTCAGGGTCAGCCACTGGACACTGCTTTTTTTCAGATCAAGAAACTGATCTAGTCAGATTTAGCAGAACAGGCTACTGCCAGTTCACCTAGAGCAAATCCCGCCCTAAGGGAGGCTAACTTTTTGTCTGAGATCTTCAGGCAAGGTTTCATTACTCCTTATTTCCCCCAGATATGTAGCTGAACAAGTAAGCTGTTAAAAATATTTTATCAACATTTTCTTTCAAAGAGTGTGGATTTACCCAAAAATGAAACATTCTAAGGAAGTGCAGACTTCTGCCTTGTTTCCTGCCTTCCTACCTGCCAAATCAGCTGGGTCTCCATGGCAGCTTTCTGGAGGAAATTTTTCCGAGTTTACAGGCTTCAGGACTGGAACAGAAGCCTGGCAGCAGTGGGTGCTGCTGGGAGATCTCTCTGTCCTGGCAGGAACACCCTTGACAGTTGACTAGTTCTGAAGAAATGTGAAAACTGAAGCTTCTGTAGCAGATCGTGCAAGGGATTCTTCTTTCCTAAGATTGAGTTTTGCTGCAGTTCATCCAGCTAGTAAAATAAGCTCCATGTTTTAGAGGTTTCAAGTGTGTTACTCAGCCTTCTCAACAGCAGAGCCAAAGAATCTCCCAGAGCTGGAACAGCTAGCTGCTCTTCCTTCATTTAGGAAAGTGTATCTGTATGTACATATATTTTTGTGTATCTTCTATTTTTTCTGCCTAAGAATTTCTAGAGGCTACATATATTGCTACTTACAGTTAAATAGAAAGGTCTTAGTGGTAACAAAAGCAGTTCAGGTATAAGAATCTGTGTGCAAACTGATACTGCTTTTCAGGACATTGAAAAGATTTACAAAGAAAAATGATGCTTTGAGTTTTATTGGTATTGATGTGTTTATGCAGTAGGTTAATTTTGGGGTTTGCTGTTGGGAGTCTCAGTTATGTGGATGCTGACCTTCCTTCACCTTGAATGTGAAGGCTGTTGTGTGCCTGAGAAATTCTGTGGGCTTAAAGTGTTTATTTGGATTCACAGATGTGTTCATAAAACAAGATTTCCCCCCCCCCCCCCCCTTCAATAAATATTAAGAAAATCAAACAAACAACACTGAATTTCATATTAGTGGAGTTTGTAGTATCATAATTTATTGCATTTTCCTGTAAGCCAAAGGTAGTGTATGATCATAGAATCAACCAGGTTGGAAGAGACCTCCAAGATCATCCAGTCCAACCTAGCACCCAGCCCTATCCAGCCTAGACCATGGCACTGAGTGCCTCATCCAGTCTTTTCTTGAACACCTCCAGGGACAGTGACTCGATAAGCATGACTTTGTTTGTTTATTTAATATCCATAGATAAATGTTCAGACTGAATTCATGCATATTCAAAATTTCTACCAGGTTGTATTTTGTTGCAAATTCAAATAGATTTTGTTCTCAAATTTGCTCTTGATGTGCCCATTCCTCAGGGCTTAGTCTGTTTCCCTGTACTTGCGATTGCAGAGAGTTTGTGTCATGTTCTGCAGGGAGTTAGCCCTGTAAAATTCTCTGTTCTTACTCTAGCAAAATTACAGGATTTGTGGGAAAGGTGGGAAAAAAACCTCCCTAAACTCACCCAAAATCTCAAACCCCAAATCAAACTAAAACACTTAGAGAAAAATCTATAATGTGCATATGGCTCTTCTTCTCTGTATAATTGCTCCACTACTCTATTTTTAGAGGGCTTTAATTATTGAAAATTTATGTGACATTTTACAATTGCTGTTATTTTACACTCTGAAAAACTGGTTACTTTCATGTCTAAAATCACAGAGAAATCACATGAACTAAATATTACATTCTTGCCATTGCTTTTATGCATAGCATGTTTAGCATCTAGCTAAAATCTGAGCAGAAAGCTCATCATGAAAGAGACTACTTAATTAAAAATTAAACGATGAATTAAAACTTAAATTATGCAAAACTAATAAGCTGCGTTACCAAAACCAACAATTAATATGCTGTAGTATGTGGAATGAAAATGGTAAAGCTTTTATTTTTGTTTCATGTTTTGTTTTTTTTGTAGTCTGTGTATTCTGTTCTGGAATTCCTCCTCTCGAAGTATTTGACGTATCGGAATTAAGATGTAAACCACTGATATTTAGGTTGGTGCATTTTGCAAAACTCATCAGAGATTAAAACTTTGATAATGCAGTAGAATCTGTTATAAAGTGGGAGGAATCCAATTATTTTTCAATTAATGTGGTATCACTTCTGTATATAAGATTCAAATCAGTGCATTGCATCACCTTCTGCAAATCGATAGAGTAAAAATGGACTCATTGACAAAAATTACAGCTTAACCTATTGCTCTCATTCCATGGTGTAAAAGGTTTATTTTTTACTGAAATCACCTTCAGCTAATTGAAAATGCTGTGATTGTGCATACAGTATTTGTGTGCATACATTTGCAGAGACCAGACTAAGCACAGCTTTAAATTCAGGTTAGTTTAGCAGTTCAGAGGAGGTATTCCTTAAGTCTCAGTATCAGAGGCACAGCAAAACATTTCCTCAGCAAATAGTACAGTGGCCAAATACTGGACGTGCTGTAAAATGGTGTGTGTTTTCCTGGAACAGAAGCATAGGGAGACATTTCCAGAAGGATCTGCTGGTGTTTTTCCTAATTGTATTCTTCAAGCTGAGTAAAGCTTAGGTGGCTGAAGGAAAGGAATTAGGGAGTTAAAGAAAACACCATCTGATTAAGTTAATTATGAAGCTTGAATCTAATACTTTATTATTGCTGCGTTCTGGAAGGTGGAACTACCTTCACATTTGCATTTTCTTGCATTTAAGTATTCCATAAAATAATATTAGCTTTTAATGCTTCATATCAACTATCTTCAGCACCTATCTATATTTTTCTCTTAGGTCTTGCTAATTTAGCTTTTGTAGCTATATAAGTAGTTGTTTCTCTGGCACTATAAAAGTTTACATGAAAAATAAAATCAATACTGGGATTAAAGCATGAAGAGCACAGCTAAAATAATTTATAATAGCTCTATTGGTGATGGAAATCTAAGGAATGAATACTGTGTATAATAAAGGCAATTAACTGAGGTTCTTGTAGGGAAAAATATTGCTCTTGGTGTGGGGGATGGAAGGAGATCATGGAAGCAGTTACAACTCTAATTTTCTGGGTTGAGCTATGTTAGCCCTGGCATAAATTGCAGCAGCCTAGAGGTACATGTGCCATCTGAGGATTGTGTTCTGTCCTGACATCCCTGTGAATGTGTTGGAGAGGTGTGGGGGAGAGAGAGAGCAAAGGCACTGGTGTCTGCTGGGGGTTTGTTCTCCCTGGGAGGTCTTAAATTTCTTCAGTCATCCTCTCACACGTCAAATAGAGGCTCTGGTTGATTTGCACAACTTGAAGTCCAGCGGAGCCAGTTGTGGTAAGAAAACTGGCATTGTATTTAACCTAAGTGATTTTTCTAACTTCTGCATTTATCAGGTAAAAGTTCTCCTTTCAACAAAAGGAAGTGTTTAATCTAGTATCACAAAGACTGAAACGTGAATAAAGATTGACTTGGATATAATCTTTCTAACTGCTCTTGATGGACATCTTAAGATTCAGCTTAATTTAATTGAAAGCTTAAACTCTGTCTTTTTGGGAAGCTCTTTTCTTTTATATCCGTGGTTAAGTGAGCAAGGCAATGACATGCTCCCTTAACAACTGTTCGGGAATCATCAGGCTGATTGACTAATGTTTCTGCCCTTTTTATGCACTTCTGATGTTCCATCATGGCTTTCTCCTTTCTGTGCATATAAGTGGATTTATCTGAATGTTAATAAGCCAGATGGTTAGGTGGTAGGCCAGGTATTTTGAAGGTAAGCATATTCTTTGTCATAGAGCCATGTTAGCCAGGAGCTCTGCACCACACTTCAAATCCTTCAGCAGTCTCCCCAGGAGGTGGCAGCTGTAGAAGCCTAATGGATATCATCACCTTCAACTGTCAGCTCCTTTTTTCCTGTCTGTCATGACTGTTTACTTCTGATCATACCAGTTGACATTTATGTGTCACAATAGAAAACCGAACTAGTGCAGGAGTAAAGGCGACACCGGGTTTGCGGTTACTTCTTGTATCACAACAGGCAGCTGGCAACTCATTAACACCATGTGGAGTGTCAAGCATATAGTACATTAAATAAAATTAATGCCTACAGGCACAGTATACAAGGAGATGGCCATAATGGACAGTGAAATCACATGAGTGGTTGAAACAGCAATGGTAGAGGTGACAGATTTCTAGAAAGAAAAAAAAAAGAAGGATGAGTCTGTAGTCCAAGGTACATGAGCATGTTAAGCCTTTGACTGTCATTCCTTGTCATTCTTACACTTAGCCACTGAAGAAAGATGTGTGGCACAGGAGATTTCTGCTGGGCATTGAGTGACTTTACTGGAGTCTGCGTGCTTGGTAGCAAGGGTAGCACTAAGATCGTGAAAGATGACCGCTCGCCTTCTTTTCAGTCATTATCCAGCAGTGAACATGAGCATGGAAGAATTAGATCCAGCTGTAGTGATCCAAGGAGAGGACATCAGCCTGAGTGCAGACCTGAGAGTGACAAACAGAAAAGTGCTTTTCTTTGGAAACGGTCAACATGACTTTGTGCAAAGCAGTCTCTGTGTCCTTCACTCATATTCTCCAGAATGATCAGTGTTCTTTTGTACTAGGTGGCCTGTGTGGGCTGTTTGCCATATATTTTGCTCTATTTCTAGGCCATGTATTTTGCTCTGTTTGTAAATGCTTTTCTTAGTCCTCTTTTGGCGAACGGTTTAGCAGGTGAAACAACCTGGAGCATGTGTGTGGTGAGAAAATTCACTCCAATATGAGGTTTAATCTCAAATAATCTCAAATTTCCATGAAGTATTATGAACAGGTAAAACTTATTTTTCTGTTGCATGATTTTAAAACATAAATTAACATTAGGATGTTTTTACTCAAGAGGAAATGGCAGTTAGAGTTACTAATTAAATACTTTGGATGAATAGGTGCTGATTGTTCTATAGAGTACTAAATTACTACCATGCCTTCCAGGAAGCATAGCAAATGGTGTTTAGTGGAAATGACAGGTAGGTTTTAGTACACAAAATGTCATTACCATGGCAAAATGTTATTACTCACAGGACATCATAAAATAGTGAATTTCCCTTTAACACAACAACCTTGTTGACTGCTGATAAGATTTCTTCTTTGGGCACCAAGGTTGCAGTGCTGTGACTGCTAGTAGCACATTAGTTTGGGGAAACTCAGCCCATCGGTCTCCTTTGCAATTAAATTGATGGAAGTAGGTTTAAAGAGAAAAAAGAGCCCCCTCAAATTTAAAAAAAATGCTACTTTAACAAGCTGCTTTACAGTTTCCCATAGGAAATGGGGGGAAAATATTAAAAGCTATTCATTGTCATAATTAAATTGTAACCAAAAATTAATTGTGGGCCAGTGTATTGTCTCATTAAAAAAAAAAAAGAAGGAAAGAAAGGTTTAAAAAACAACAAAAAAAAGGTACCTGCTTTGATTTTGTCTTTTGGCAGTTTATTTTATGCATTTATTGTTCGTTAATTAGAGTTCCTACATATTTGCCCTTCTTGCCTGATTGCCTTTGCCTTTTATAGCTTACAGTGAGCTTTCCTTTGCATTTGAGATGAGCTGCAATAGCCACCTACAGTGATTGCGTCAGTTCCCTTCATAGTTTTTATTAATCCTCACTGAGGATTTTTTTTTTGCTCCCTAAAGAAAACAGAAGTCTACCATATTTAACTTAATTATTTTATGCTCTCGGGATCATCTGCCATTTGGGATGGTTTCTTACATCTATTCTCTGCTTCCATAGGGTGACTGGGATGCTGTTTGGAGTGTGTGGCCCTGCTAGAGGTGTGCATAGTGCTGGAATAATGTTCTCTGACTTTTATGTGACAAAAAGGTCAGATTTTCAGAGGCTGCAGGGCGATCATGTTGACCCAACTATTGTCATGGGCTGGCCAGCTTGCTGAGAGTGGAGCAGTTGAAGTGACATGCAGATGGCATAGAGGCATCGCTACCTTTCTGGTGTGGCTATTGAATTTGGATGATATGATGATGATGTAATAACTGTTTTGTTTTTCTTATTGCACTGACAGAAAACTGAAGACCATGCACCAGTCTGTAGTGAAACAAAATAAGTGGATATTTTAGTTGAAACTTGTTAAAAACTGCTGACACACATCTTTCAAACGTTTTCTGTATAGCTGGAAGAGGGAAAACAGCTGTGTTCCAATCTGGTAACAAAACCACTGAGAAGTTTTAGCGTTCCAGTTAAATGGCAGATATCATAAGCATTTATCTAGGAGAGCTCTATGAAAATTAAAAGACAAGTTTTTGAATAACAGATCAGATTACTTCATGTTATCTGTTTATTAACAGAACGAGGCGATGCTTGGTAGGTTTTGAGCAGCTCACAAGCGTTTGTGTTCAGAATTTCATTGCATTGCACATGGACAATATTCTTTCGTTCTGGGGTAATGAAGAAAGGAGATCACTCTTGCATCAAAAATTAAAAAAAACCCACCCAAGCAACCCTACAGACCTGTCTGAAAAGCAGAGTATAGAATCATTATGTGGTTGTTTTCATTTACCTGTATAGAATTGCAAGGTTCTGTTATAGGTGGTCTTTCTCTTAGCTCTTTACTCATAGGAACTTACCATAGGAACTTACCATAGGAACTTACCATAGGAACTTACCATAGGAACTTACCATAGGAACTTACCATAGGAACTTACCATAGGAACTTACCATAGGAACTTACCATAGGAACTTACCATAGGAACTTACCATAGGAACTTACCATAGGAACTTACCATAGGAACTTACCATAGGAACTTACCATAGGAACTTACCATAGGAACTTACTCATAGGAACCACTCTTCCTTTGAATGTTCTGGGTGGCACAGATGAAGTGACTTCATCCAGTAACTGGTACAGGAGACAGCAGCTGGCATTTCGTGCTGCATGGAGGCTGTGTGATACTCAGTTGTTGGTCACCACAGGACCTTACTTCACTCTTCCTTTGTCTTGCTCCATTCCTAGAGGCTGGTATTACAAACAGTTCAGGTGCGAGGTGGTCATCTTCCATCTGAATGTGGTCAATGGGATTGCTGGCTCTGCTCTGTTGGCCAACCTTGGGACACCCAGGCTACAGCTGGGAGCTCCTCTGCTTGCTGGTGCTCAGCTGGGACCATTACTCACCTAGAGTAGATTCATAAGCCAAGAAAACTCATCACATGATTTCCCCTCCCCTCAAAAGGGCTCTCCTTATGCTCGAATAGCCATTTCCTGCTGACCTGGGAGGGACTATCCTACCTAACTGGTTGTATCCAGGCTGAGAGCTGCAGTGTGCTTCCTCCCTGGGTGGTAGCCCTGTAGCAAGGGGAAACTAACTTGAGAGGCAGTATCAACATGAGGAAGCCATTTCTCACCTTCCCCCACCCCCAGTATTTTTTCTGTTCATGAAAGCTGAGTATTTCACAAGATAAATGTGCTTGATTGTTTGGTAGGCATATAGTATTCCCTGCATCATTGTCCTGGCTTTGTACTACTGTAGGGAAGATAATCTTATTTGAAATTTTCCTTTGCTTGTAAAGCTTCATGCAAATTATGACTTAATTCCTGAGCAGATTTTTCTCATCCTGCTGTCTTTACTCAAGTTCATCTGGAGAAGGACCATCAGAGTTTAGTTTCTCTTTCTGTCCCTCTGTTCTGGCTGTACAAGCAATTACTTTTAGTGATAGTTTATTGACAGGTTGCTTGAATCATGAGCTGATGCCAATCTTATGATAGCTTGCTGCTCCATTAATTTGTACAAGCTAACAAATCCATTCATAAATGTGTTTACTTAAGTGCACATGAAGATAAATGGTGGGTAAAGATACACATAAGAAGTTTGAGGATTCTCTTAGTGATGTGTCATTCCACCCTTCCAGTCCATCAAATAAAAATGTCAGTCAGTGTGGCTAAATTCTACTGCTAGCACTGTTTATGTACACACATATATATGTGCAGATATTTGTTTTCAGTAATCGCTGGAAGGTAGGAGATTTAAGCAGATCTTTGTTCTAATAAGAAATGTTTCCTGTTTAGAGGAATGTATTAAGCAAAGGGTCCTATCTTTGACAATAAGCATGCATGTTAGAGCACTTTGTAATTTGGTAGGATGTTAGGTGCTGACTTGCTTCGATTTCAGGAACTGGGAGCTAACCACGTTAGGCATTTCAAAGCACACAGTATTCTTTGGGGTTACATAATGTAAACCAGTGTCAGTAGTTTTTCTGAATGCCTGAATCTGTCCTCTTGAAGGTGTTTGCTATTTATTTCAAAATAAAAGAGTTGGGGCAGAGACACCTGAGCTTGCGAGGAAGAAAAGGGATGCTGACACCTGGCAGATAGTTTCCTGGCGACATAACAGGGGCTAAAATATTGAGGTGGACAGTGCTTCTTTAAGGTAACGTGTACTCACTCCACGCTGCGCTGCATGCTTTAGAGCTATGCCTGACTTTTGCTGGCGACAGCTATGGTGCTGTAAGCAATCGGAGACGCGTGTCGCTTCAGGTGTGTTCCCAAAGCCTGTAAAGAATCAAAGCATCTTGGCCCCGGTCGGCAGTCTGCCCGATGACCTTTTTCTCGTGTAGCTCAATGATGGGTTGTGAAGGGGAGAGCTGGTTACAGTCAAGACTGGGGGGACCTGCCGTGGCGTGACGGCAGGTTCAAATCAAACCCAATAGTTGCTTCTTGTACTTTCTTCCCATGTCCTGCTAGCTTGCTGTATGGCTGCCACAACGGTAACCCTGTGAGTGGCTTGATTGGTGAGGATTTACATGTGTGCTAATTAGAGTGGAATAAATGATTGGCTGTTTGCTGCATCGCCATAAAGGGTGCCCAGATGTACACACTACGTGAACATAATGTGCACGGGCATGGCGCATCAAAGTTTGTCAGCTGCATTACCTCAGCAGGCTTAGGGCCTGTCGGAGAGCATTTGCTGATAATTGTCCCCTATGATTTAGTGTCTGACTTGGTGAAAGTGAAGGACCTCAAAGTACTGCCTTGGCAAGGGAATTTCTGATCGTTTAACAAAAGTAATAAATGAGCTGAATTCTGTCAAATGAGAATAAAAAAGCCTCCAAGTTCAGGGCTATAGGCAAGCAGTCTTTAGTGAAGAATTCTGTCTGCTTGGAAATAGTTGGGAACGTAACGCTAACTAAGCATCGAATTAGCTACTGCAATTAACAATAGACACTGAACAGAGTGTTTAATTACGCTTAATTTGTTGTGATACAGCACGAGTCTTCAGTTATGAAAATCCCCCAGATGCCCAAGTATCCCCTCTATGGCAAAAATGCGCTAAACTTTGCACACTTGGTTAATTTGACACAGCAAATACAAAACATTGATTTTTAAAAACCTGCTTTAGAAGAAGGGGAAATGAATTTATTTTTAGAAGTGATCGTTCTTTTCAGCCTCTCTTAAAAAATAAAACTGGGCCTATATCTTCTTTTGTGAGAATCTGTAATTAAGACAAAATCCCACATGTGTTGTATTTATGAACAAAAATCGGTAATATCTGATTGCTTTGACAAGTCATTTTGTACTTACATGTCCACAATATTGATAATGTATTAATGTACAATGATTAAATGGTTAAGCTGCCATATTAAAGTTATGAGCAGGAACATTTATCCAGCATAGCTAAGCAGGAACAAAGGCTGTCCATTTGCAGATGGCATTATTCAGTCTCTGAACTGCTGGAAGATGTTAGCGTTACAGCATTGATTCTGAGCTCTGATACTGTGCCTCACTCGAATGACCCAATAGAGTTAAGTGATAAGGTTAAGTTAATTACTGTATCTGTGCTATACAGCTTCCACATGATTACTGCTGAGAAAGATAGCGATTCTTCTAGCTTTAATTAAGCAAAAGAGAATGAAAAGATATAATTGGGTTTTATAATAATCCTGTCTTATATCACTATCAACAAGCGTCATGCGTTGTTTTTTTTCTTACAACTTCGTTGCACAAATTCTTAGCAGCAAAATTTAAACAGGAGAATGTAGAAGTGAATTATTTAAACCCCTTTCCTAAAACACAGTGTCAGCTAAAGAATTAAATAGTTAATAGCTGTACTAATACTTTTGCAGCACCAATGGGCCCTGTGACAGTAAATTGTGTACCAGATCTGAAAAATCTGTGTTTGACAGTTACAGAGCATTTGCTACTTTGTGTATTTTTATGACATGATAAAAAGCCTATGTTTTTAACAAGTTATTTCATTTTGCTTCTTATCACATATTGGACTTAATTATGGTGGCTTTAATACTGTTTTGTGAATGGGAGATTTATCAGAGCTTTATTCCAAATTTGCTCATTAATTGTCAAAATTTTGGTTTGAAGGTAAAAGAGAATGGGAAAGGGTTCAGAAACACACCCGCCCCCCAACAATCTCTCTTAGGATAAACTCCTTTTTTTTTCTTCCTTCTAGTCATGCATATAATAAAATTTATGTATATAGTTAGGTATGCAAAAGCAGTTTTACATTGGAAATAATGAATACAGATGAAAGCTGACAGTGAAAGGGAGACAGATAGTAGGTAGGTTTCAGTCCTTCGTGTGTTAAGCCCTGACTGAACCGTTCTACATAGGTAATCCCATGTCTGTGTATTGAGCTCTGTTAACTCTCACGAGTTTACAAAGGTCTGCCCACAGAGAAGAGATTATTTTACCACATCTTTGCTTGTGTAAGTAATCTCACAACAACTGCTTCAGGTTCTTGCCATTTTCCTAAATGCTGCCTTCTGAGAAAAAAGTGGAACACGTGTTGCAGTTCATTGTTGTTGGGTTATACAGGTGCTAAGCTGCTGGTGGTTAGCCTGTGAATGGATTTGCTGCAGACATCTGTTTTCCTGTTGGGTTTTGTTTTTTTTTTTTCAGATATTATTGCAATCTCTCAAGTTGATTGTAACAGGAATTCTGATAGAGATAGTTAGATTTAAAATATCCAAACGCCTGTTTTCTTTGTTCTTGTCTTTTATACATGTGAGAAAGGCAAGCTTATCATTCCTTGTCCTGCACATAGGCATGACTTGAAAAACACTGTTGAACAGGGGAAAAAAAAAAAAAAGAAGTTCTATGCTGCAGATGTACATTTTTGACTAAGCAATTGGTAGTCTACTGCAACACATAGATTCTTTACTAAGTACTTTGATTATATTTTAGTATTAATCTTTTATTCACAATAGTAAAGTTTATCCCTTTAGCAAGGCTTTGTTTGCAAATAGGATGCACTGCGATGAAAATTGTGGTGCTGCAGATTTTCAAAGCTGTTTGGTTCCCTGTCTGCCTACAGAAAACCACCTCTTATTTTGTAGCTGCACAGAATTAATTGGATAGTGTTTCATTTCTGTAGACTACTTGTATGCAATGGTATGCAGCCCAACGTTATTTTTTTTCTGTCTTTTATTTCCCCCCCCCCCCTCTGTAATTCTAATTTCCTCTTCCTGACAAACACACCTCCTTGAAGCAATAAAGTCTTAGTATAGGAAGAGAAAAAACAACTGTATCCAATGTTTGTAATAGATTTTTTTTTGAAAGCAAGTGTGTTTAGAGGCTCTTTGTGTGTTTATGAAAATCCTGTGAAAGTCCTGTTGCAGAACCTGTATATTAACAGAGAGAATCCCATGTATAGGGATCCACAGCTGCCACATGAGGAGATCAGAGAATGGGGGAGAGGTGTTCCTAATTATCAAACTGTAACTTTTATAAAGACCTTATCCAGAAGGAATGCACTAGGACTTGGTCAAAGATAATGTATGAAATTACATGCAACCTGTTCTAAGAAATGGGTTTGGTTTTTGATTTTTTGGTTCCATAGCAGATATCTTTTGACTAAGATTTTTGGACAGATTCTTCCAGTGCTTGTCTGCTGGTCCCTGCCCCCTCATACTCATAAGAGAAAACTCATGTAACTAAATGATCCTGAGTTTAGATTATATACTAAAGAGTTCAGATTATATCCTAAAGGGTGTGCTAACACGGAATATGTTTGGCTCATTCACTATTAGTAAGGATTGGATGGGTTGGCAGAGAAGATGCTGAAAAATTGTTGATTTTTTTTCCTTTTCTTTTCTTTTTTTTTTTTTTTTCCTGGCTTGCAAGTCACTGCATTCACTTGTTCAGTGGGTGAACTGAGGATTTCCAGCCTTTTGCCTGTCAAACTGATGTCTTTTGTCAGCTCTGTAGTCAGTTTTTAAAAGGGTCTTGACATTTATTGCAAACAGATGCAATGACACTTGGAACATTTTACTCTTGTTCTTTTGTCTTAATAAATATATTCTTCATCTGGGAAGCAGAATCTCTTCTTCTCCTTGAATGTTTTAATTTGCATTGGTGATGGGAAGGTAACGCAGCAAATGAAATTAAAGTAGATATTGTGCAGAAAATGAAAAGGCATTTTATGAGAAAGAATGCTCTCTAAAGTTCTGGGTTCTCCACACAGAGTAAATATTTTGAAAGTCAAAGAACTTTTGAGTTCTTAATAAGTCTTTCTTCAGATGGCATAAACACAGTACAGAAAACAGACGTTACATGTTTGATAATGATATCTGCTCTCATGCTGTCTGATTGCACAGCCAATTTGACAATGACGGACGTTGCTCATGCTTAATTCTTTCAGAAAGCATTTCTACCATTTAATGTCTCCTAGGAAGATAAATGAACAAGGGGTGATTGTGGTCCACATGACAGCAGTCCTTTAACATGTAGTGCAATGCAGCAGAGCTAACAGCTGTGTGTACGCATAGCCCATACGACATTTCTTTGCTGCTAGAGATACGATGGGTTAACATTGTGTAATAATAACAATATTCTCTAGTTCTGTGCTTTCTTAATGTATCAAGATGTTTATGTATTTCAGCTGAGGTGGTGCTTATTTCATTAAGTCACATTGAGGAAAAGCAGCTTGAAAAGTTGCTTTCGTATGTCAAAGTAATGATAAAATGAGTTTGAGGCCTTTATGATCAAGAACATTTTCTGCCTCTTTTTAATGATATGGAATAGTAATGACCTGCAGTTTCATTTATTCTTGGAAAAAGTATAATTGCAAAAATTAACTTGTCATACACCACAGCTCAGCAAAGTTACTTTCCTATAAGTCTGTGGTCACAGTATGTTTTTTTGCAATTCAGCATCTGGCTCTGTGGGGTACTGATGGCTTCTATGAAGTAAAGTACCAGGGTGAGCAATTAAATGTAAAATGACAGCATAAAATATGATCATTACGGTTGTACAAAAGACACATTTATGAATTTTGCAGATAACTGTCATTTTTTCTACTCATATTTGCTCTTTCTTTGTTAGCTTAATATTTCTCACGCAATTCATTTTTTTTCTGCTAAAAAGTGAACAATGCCTTTTTAATTATCCTGACACTTGTTTGTGTCTTTCTTATTTGTCACATTTGAAGGCTAATGATACCTCTTTCACTTTGTTCTGACACAATACTTTCAACTTTATTTCAAAATCAAGGACTATTTTTTTTGAATTAACAGGAAGGCTGCATGATGAGGCTAGAATTTCTTATGGAAATCAGTTTGTGTTGTGTTGGTCGGATAATGTGCTGCACCTGAAAGAAAGATTCTCTGTGTTCAATTCTCAGGGGCTACCAGGCAATGTTTTTGAAGCGTGCTTTTTGAATTTAGCTCGCGTTTTGTCATTGAAGAGTAAAGATTGGTTTTGATAGAAGTTATTTTAGCCATATTAGGTATCAGAAATACTGTGTACACCTTTCTCTGTGTGTTTCCTTTGCAAATATCTGTTTCCATACTGGAATAATGATCCTGTTTTCTTTGTGGTTATTGTGGGAAGGCATTATCATCCTCATGAGATATATATATATATATATGCTACGTATGTATGTCATTGCACAGGATGCTCAAAGCAGTTGTACTTCTCTTAGCAGTATCAGTTGGATCTAGTGAAATAAGGAAAAAAAGGGGGGGAGGGAACACAACACTCTAACGTTCCAGAGTCCTAGTAAAGCAAATAAACCCATTCCCTTCCTATTCTGATGCACTCACTTTTTCTTCAGAAGCAGCTATTGGTTTCTGGTGCTGTCAGAAGGGAGGCTGTACCAATACAGAGCTTTATCTGCTGAGTCCAAAGCCTTGGCACCCATTACTGGACAGTGGTAGGAAAACTCTTGTTTTCCTCTTTTCCAGACAAGTCCTAACCTGCTTCCAGAACTGAAGTGAGAACAGCAGCCGTCAGGATTGACTGAGTGAGATGTTTGTAAAGATGTCTGTTTACCATGTACTTAAAGAATGACCATAAGCCGCTGCTAGTGACCAATTGTTCACATCTGTTGTCTCTAGAAAGCTAGGTGCTCTTTCATTCCTTTGTCACCCACAGCAGCTTTTCTGAATGCATGTAGTGCCCTGGGAAGCATGTACCTGGAACAATTACCAAATGCTATTTAAATGCCCCTATGAGGGAGGCAGTGTTTATCTTGCGAGCCCCTCTGTCTGCCTAGCTGCCTTTGACAGGGAGGATTAACGGAGACCCCGATGTTTAGGAGCTGGGGGCAACAAGGTTTGGGGTGGGGGTGGCTGTGCTGTGGGTCAGGCCTTCACCTGGGGAAGGTCCCTTCACCACCACAGGTCAGGAGGAGGCAGAATCCCATTACGTTCAATGGAAAATGTGAGATGCTTTAAGCAGCCCTCCCCTCAATTAAATTGATGGCATGGTAACCTGGCATTGATTCCCTGGTGATAAGGGAGATGACCCCACTTAAGACTGCAGAGAAAAAATGATAGGAGCAGAGTATAGTTCTCAGTCAGCATTATGCGTATAAATGGATGGTACACAGAATTTAAAGGGCTAGGTAACTCAAACTGGAATTGCTTGCTGCAACAAGACCTTCCCTGTTAGAAAAAACTCTTCAAAGTTGACTGGCTTTTAAGTTGCAATTTGAGATGGAGATGGAGATTTAAGAATCTTGGAGCATTTCTATGTAGAGCACCTATTGTGTAATCTGCACAGTCCCGTAGCGTAGAGAAAGGTTTGTGATAAAAAGAATTGGAAATTAAAAGGGATAATATCTGTAGCAGGCAGTCTCAAGGGGATTCAGTATCTCTCAAGCAAATATGACTCCAATATAAGCTCCTCAACTGAGTATGTTATTAGGTGCAAATAAGAGCTAATTTTTTACAGTTTATGTCTCTGGGAATACGAAATGGAAAACAGGTGAAGAGTCAGAATCAATTAAGAGAGAGAGGAAGAAGCACCAGCTATCTTAGCATAAAGTCTGCAATGCTGTGGAACCCTAAGAGTGTTGTGGTACAGACAGGGGTGTGGGGAGAAAGAGAGGAAATCCCTCTAGCCAGGAAACGCTCACAGGTTTGGAGAACTCGGCTGTGATCTGCAAACCCATTTTCTTTACGGAGTGAGTTTAGGTACTCACCTTGAGGTTGATTAAAAGTCCTTAAGAAAACTTCGTGTGCACAAAGGAACAAAAAATGTGCCAGAAAAATCTTTGATTTAGACTGCACGGTTTCAGCACTACTGTGCCTTGTTCTCTTCCATCTTTTTGGTTGTGCTACATGTAGAAACTTCAACTAGCTCTGTTCTTTAGTGTTCTCCCATGCCTAGTATACCTTGCTCATCTATACAACAGGTCCTCATAGTGGAATACCTTTATGATGTTCTTACACTGATTCCTGCAATAAACCTTACTCTGAATTTGCATATTGGCTGAATGCAAAACATTGCATCATGCCATGCAGATTTGCCCAGAACTGCTCAAGCTTTTCTGCTCTGATGACCAAAATATTCACTGCTGCTGACCACAATATTCACTGCCATCCAATATATATGCTGTTTCTAATTATTAATGTGAGAATATATTTAAATGGTGGAATTGTTAGCAGAGCACTATATTACCATGTAATAGCTGCTTCAGTGTTTGGGTGAGGTCTGATAAATCTATGGGTGAAGCAGCTGCTGAAAGAAAATTGTTCCCCAGCTTCCAAATTATTGGTTAGCTGTTGTGTAAAGTGCTGCTTAGAGTAGCAGATATTTGAATGGTAGATGCTAGAGAACAACAACTGACACAAACCCCAGACAGTGATTCATAAAAAGAGACCAAATTGTTTTCCCGTAGTGGAAGGACTAGATTTTGTTCTGATCTGAACTTGACCAATATTGTTACATAACACCACGGTTAACATTTCTTCAGCTGCTTTTTTGTTCTTCACTGTCATAGCTTTTATTAAGAAAAAATAAGTTGTTAGCTTTTATGGTGCCTCAGAAGTATTAACCATGTGTAGCTGATGTAGGGATGTCTACAGAAGTGCCTTTAGCACAGTAGATTTGAAAGCTGTAAACTTGTCTTCTCATCTCTGTGAGGTGTTAATTCAGATGCCCAGTGATGATGGTTTAAATGTCAATATTGTTAACTACCCTGTTATTCATGGGCAGAGAGAGAAGACAGACTCTTCTGCACAATTAACTGAACTGACATCTCTTTTTTGGTTCCACAAAAATTACCAGTTGGAAGGCAGTGCTGTCTCCTACATTTTCTTGCTGCCTTCCAGGAGGAATGAAACACAAGCAGCCTCGCAAGGTCCATCAACGTGTGACAGGCGTCTGTAGCAGCAACATTACCTGCTCAGTGCAGCGCTTTGCTTAGGTGACTCACGAAAACTCTGCCTGTCTTGTAGGTTTACAAAGAGACTTTTGAGAAATTACCTTCTCTGCCCTCTCTTTCCAACAGGAATGCCAGCTCCTAAAAAGATGAAATTGGCAGTACCTATTTTATTGTATTCTGACTTTGTCTGCAAAGTCCAGTACGGTTCTGGCTAAACACATAGAGGCTTGCCTCATTCTCTTGCCTAGGAACTTAACTCCTTGAGAACGCACGTTGTTGAGGAGGTGTAATGGGCTTCATCATTTACCTTTCAAAAGACAAGAATATTGCAAGTTTTGCATTTTATAGAGAGGTTAAATGTTTACTAGAAGTCTTTTCTCTGTTTTCAAGAACTTGCACTGTCCAAGAGAAAACAGACATTAAAGGAGGCAGCAGCTGCCTCTGCATCTCTCGCACCAATGAAAATGGCATAATTCCAAGGTTTTCAGTGTTGTATATAAAAGGAGAATTACTGTACTGCATACAGAATATATCAGTTTAGGAGAATGTGACCGTAATGAGGAAATAAAATCAAAGAAGTCACAAAGTTCAAAGAGTGAAAACTATGTGCTAAATAGTGCTGTTAGATGTCTTGCTTTTTTTTTCCTCTGCTACGTTGCCTACAAGCAACCAGAAATGTGGGGCTCTGAAAGAATATTAGTGCTTGAAATGTTTTGTTTTGTTAGTATTAATAGAAGTAAATAAGGAAGGAAGATGTGGTGGTGTTTTAAAGGCTTTTGATGAAGATAACAAACATGCCATAAGTTTAATACCCCAGGATAAAGGTAGTCCTGCCTTCAGTGAAGATATCTCAGTCTTCACTTGTGGAATTGCTGTCACGGCAGTGGACCTTTTCGCTTTGATTTGAGGCTCTCCTCTCTTTTTAACATACTCATTACTGGTGAAAAGGAGTGAAAGACTAAATTGTTTTCCATTTGATTAATGAGGGAAAAATAACTGCTGCTTATGTTTACGGGACACACCTTGTGTTTACAATCTGTTTAGTGTTGAAACAGCTTTTTAAAGGAATTTGCAGCTTTCAGGATGACTTGTGTAGGTTAGAAATTACTGGCTACAGCCTTCTGGCCTCTGTTAAGGAAGTATACTTCTATCTCAAATATGTTTGCAGGTGTGATTATTATTAACATTTCTTTGTCACTGGCTAAAGCTATCTTTGTGAATGGAAAAATGGTAATAGCTTATGGTTTTGTCATGTAGAAATGAATAAGGGAAGACTTTGTGTAAGTTTATGAAATTAGTTCAGCTTTAACAAAGGTGACCTGGAAGGTGTAAGCTCCTAATAGATGCGTTGGCACAATTGACAATCTGTTTGTATCTTAGTGATTTAGAGTATCAGTTCTCTTCTCTGTGGTTGCACCTGCATTATAGGAACCATTCTCAAAGGCAGAAGGCACAGCCTCTGCCATGAGGAGTTTGCATTTAACAGACACAGAAATTAGGTTCCAAGATTAGCCTGTGCCCCTATATCAGGTTAAAACTCTTTACAAATTAGTGTCCTGGTCCACTGCCAAAGCACACTAGTGATTTGGCTCTTGTGTACCTAAGTTCCAATAGCTGAGTGGTGGACAACCCCTGTTTTATTGAGGATATTAATTTAATGTACTGCTCACAGATAGCTAATTCCAGTTATTGCCAAAGAAGGTGGCAGTGTTGCAAAGGTAGCCTTGCTGTTCAGCCATACCACTTTTTAATCAAGGAGTTCTGTAGATGAATCCTGATAACAGAGGACAGTGCAAAATGCCAACTCTCTTGTCCATTTTGCATGTGGTAATGGTGTCTGGTACAGTGGTGCTTCATTAAGACAGATGGCCTTCTGGTCTGATACTACTTTTAGTGTGCAGGCTAAGGGCATCCACTCATTAATGAGGCACTAAGAGCAACTCCATCTTCTTAACCTTCAATGTAGCAGGGATGTGAAGGTTTGCAAGGCTTCACATGAAATTGAGAACTAATTCTGGGTAAACCCAATGTGAGTGGATGTTTTATTTTCTTTGCCTCACAAACAAAAGAAATGAAAATATTATACTAGAATGACAACACGTTTTAATGCTAGGGAATATAGGCATAAAAGAAGTGTTTGGAAGCCCTGAAATAATAAAAAAAAAATCTTTGTTTTGGTTGCTTTTATAAATATGTAGCTGAGCAAGTTTCTACCTCACAGAATTTATGTCTAGAGAAACACTGGAATATAGTAGACTCTTGAATTTTTAGATTGCAGCCCTGTAGCTGTAGGATTTGTTTCTTTGTGTTTGATAGGTGGTCCCACTATTCTTTATCATCTAGTGTGTATACACAATGTCTTAAAACCAGGCAGGCCAGGTATGTTTAACTACAACACACACTTTAGGTGTCTTGACACTTCTTGTTACAAGATTCTTCTTCTGTTGTGTTTAATTTGGAATTAAGCTTTCTGGGTTTTGATACCTGCCTTAAATTGAAATGTGGGCATCTATTTTACTCAGACTTAATGTTTGAGTATTTTTTTAGCTGAAATAATTGGATTCCTCATTAGAACTAAAAATGTCTGAAACATACTGAAAGCTTTGTAGCTAGAGTTACATGTTTATGGGCAGTGCAATGAGTTATGATTTCAAAGACAGTCATTCTGTTGGAGTTTCCTGAACGCTTAGGTGCTTTACTTCACAACCTTTGATTCTATGTAATGCCCTTTGTGGTCACTATTGCACAGTATGGATATAATACATCGTTACAGAACAGTAGGTTCTAATGGCAAACGGTTCCTTTTTGTGAGTATTTTCCATAGCAGCTTTCGTTGGCACAGTCAATATCTCTGTTGTTGTAACAATGGGTGTATAAGGACTCATGTGTCAACCATATTCAGCTGAAGGCCTTGCAGAGGCAATATATTCCTTCAGGTTTAGTAAACAGGCATAGTCCACTGGGATGGTGGGGGTTGCAGCACCATAGTACCACTGGATGGAAGTTTAGCCTGGAGAAGAGGAGGCTCAGGGGTGATCTTATTACTGTCTACAACTACCTGAAAGGGCATTGTAGCCAGGTGGGGGGTGGCCTCTTCTCCCAGGTAACCAGCAATAGAACAAGGGGACACAGTCTCAAGTTGTGCCAGGGTAGGTATAGGCTGGATATTAGGAAGAAGTTCTTCACAGAGAGAGTGATTTCCCATTGGAATGGGCTGCCCAGGGAGGTGGTGGAGGCACCGTCCCTGGGGGTCTTCAAGAAAAGCCTGGATGAGGCACTTAGTGCCATGGTCTAGTTGATTGGATAGGGCAGGGTGATAGGTTGGACTGGATGATCTTGGAGGTCTCTTCCAACCTGGTTGATTCTATGATTCTAAGTGGTACTACTAGTGGTATGATAAGGAATGTGGAAGTGCTATTATGGTTGGTGAGACCAGACTGGGAGTGGTTCCATACAGAAAATACAGGCTTTCCCCCCCTTCATATTACAATACTTAACTGTGCTTTCTATTTTCAAATTTATATTCTTCTTCCAAGACCTCATGTCTTAGCAAGACCCTTTAGCTATGTGCACCAAGAGTGGTTTTATGGGGAGAAGGAATTTAGATTCAACAGCGAGTCAGGTAAAACCCACAGTAAGAAGAAGGAGGGAGCTTGTTGGGCACACAGGAATAGCAGCAACCTGGAAGTTTAATTCTAGCTGCTGTTGGCTTTTTTGAGGATGGAGGCATCTGGCAAGCAGTCTCATTTGAAAGCCCTGAGAAATCATCCAAAATAAACTGTCCCTCATTAACTTGATGTGTGCTCTTTCTGTGAAATATGTGTTTTCCTTGTTCGCTTGAGACAGAATTATCTGATTTCTTCTCTGCATAACTTGAATATTGTAAAATTACGAGTCTTATTTAGGATAAAATAAACCTTTTTCCAATTAATAAACCTGAGAATAGGTCAACTTCAAAGACAGCAACATAAAACACCCACAAGTGGCCATTAAATATTTATGGACTGAGCATTTGTTAGAATTATCAATGGATATCCCAGATTTGAAAGGTTGTATCTCTGTGAATAAACGATGATATTAAACACTTCTAACCACTTTGTAATTAAGGATACTTTTAAACTAGACTTCTGATACTTCTTTTGTAGTGGTTGTATTGGAGCTGTACAGCATGGTCTGGCCGATAGAGCAGTGCCAATGCAGAAATACTGTAAAAAGAAGGAAAAACAGGCTAATATATTTGAAGACAACAAAAAGAAATGAGTTGAAGGAAAGAACACCCATGAGAGGCAACAGCCTGGCTTCCACTAAGACATCAGACATTTCTGTCATTTCTTTGTGTTGTTTAGACTTCAAATCTTTGTATTTCACTTTGAAGACAGGTTTTGGACATTGCCTTTCTTTTAAGGCTGTTATTTGTAGAGTAACAAATGACTTAGGACCTCATAAAAAATCAGATGTGGGATGAAAAGAGTATAAAACAAAACCTTTGTTTTCTGAAGCAGGGATCTGTTGTGACCATAGTCTTTAAAGGGCTGTCAAACTACAGCTGACCTCAGCTTGTGTGATTGCTAAGACATAGTGCTCTTCTGGCTGCACGGTCACTTCCCTGGCCTCCCCTTGTGAAACCTGGCTCAGAAAGCTGCAAGGTAAGCTGGTGGAGCTTGGCATCAGTTTTTAGCATAAAAGTAAAGTGACTTCTGTTTAGATCCTGGTGAGTGGCTGGTCGAGTGAGCAGCTGTAGGGATGCAGGACAGGTGGAGAGCATGTAAGGAAGAAGCAGCACAGTGCAGAGTACCCTGTGAAACATCTGGCGTTCTGTGAGTGCTGCTTTGGTGAGCTCAGGTTCCTGACTTGAGAATATGGTTGTATTAGCAGTGGTGCTTTGTAAAAAAGGAGAAATAGTTGTAGTATTATCTTCTATACGAGCTGAAAAGAACACAAGCTATAGAAATGGGTGGCTTAATTTTTTGTTGTCTTTTTATCTCACGCCTGATTTCTGAGCTGCACCTTTATTTCAGTTGGTGGTGTGTGTTCACTTTTCTGTGTGGTACACTCAGTTTTTGATGTCCCGTTCATGACTCCCTTTTTTATTATTCCTTCTTTAGTTTTCTTCTGGAAGGAACATTCTTGCAAACTTTCTTTGCTTTGGTAACAGCATATAATCCCAGCACTGGCTGCAAATAGACCCTTTTACCTTGTGTGTACACCAGAAGTGTCAAGTAGAAGTTGTATTTCTCTTATTACTTCTATGAAGTGTTCTTTAGGAACAATGACATTCTATCAAGTATTTTATCAGTTTTGAAAGAAAAGGCTAAGCTGAATGAATGCTGAAGCATGTGGTACAGGAAAATACAGGAAAAAGTATTTAAATCTTTATCCCTGTAGAATATTTTGTGTTTAGTCTAACAAGGTTGTATGGCTAAAGAAACTTTCTCTTTTAAGTTGTGCCTGCCAAGATTCTTGCATTTCTTGAGTAATAATTGTTGTTTGGAGTTGAGCAGCTTTGTAAAAATCAAGACTATTGCAGTGGTTGTAGTAAACATCCTTGGTCTTTTGGCATAGGATTGGCAGAAAACTATTTCAGTGTTCCATGTGTCTTTGATACAATGAAAGTGCTGTATTACTGATCATTTACAAAGGCAACATACCAAGTTCAGTTCAAATCTTTGTGTTAGGTCCTGTGCAAATGGTAGCCTCGCACCAAAACACTCTCATGCTTTAACAGTGATCTTAAATATGTGGTACAGCATGGAACTTCTTTTTTTTCCTTTTGAAAGGGAATGTAGATAATCATAGAATCAGCCAGGTTGGAAGACACCTCCAAGATCATCCAGTCCAATCTATCCCCCAGCCCAATCCAGTCAACTAGGCCATGGCACTAATTGCTTCATCCAGGCTTTTCTTGAACACCTCCAGGGACGATGCCTCCACCACCTCCCTGGGCAGTCTATTCCAATGCAAGTCACTCTCTCTGTGAAGAACTTCCTCCTAACATCCAGACTATACCTACCCCGGCACAACTTGAGACTGTGTCCCCTTGTTCTGTTGCTGGTTGCCTGGGAGAAGAGTCCACCCCCCACCAAGCTAATTCAGGAGAGAAGTTGAGGTGCTGGAATGTGTCCAGAGAAGGGCAACAAAGCTGGTGAAGGGCCTGGAACTCCTATGAGGAGAGGCTGAGGGAGCTGGGGGTGTTTAGCCTAGAGAAGAGGAGGTTCAGGGGTGACCTCATTGCTGTCTACAGCTACCTGAAGGGACATTGTAGCCAGGTGGGGGTTGGTCTCTTCTCCCCGGCAACCAGCAACAGCACAAGGGGACACAGTCTCAAGTTGTGCCAGGAGAGGTCTAGGCTGGATGTTAGGAGGAAGTTGTTGCCAGAGAGAGTGATTGGCATTGGAATGGGCTGCCCAGGGAGGTGGAGGCACCGTCCCTGGAGGTGTTCAAGCAAAGCCTGGCTGAGGCACTTAGTGCCATGATCTGGTTGACTGGGTAGGGCTGGGTGCTAGGTTGGCCTGGATGATCTTGGAGGTCTCTTCCAACCTGGTTGATTCTGTGATTCTATGGTATAACTTGACATGTGTCATCTGCATCCTAAATAAATAACCCAAATGATCTCTTATGGCCTCCTTACTGATCCACCCAGATGTGTTTAACGCTGCTGCTTACAGCTGTCTTACGGGGTGTGTCTTATGTGACCCTGTGAGTGTGGTGTCTGTGTTTGTTTTAAAGAGGGAAATACTTAAGAAATATCCAGACTGGAGAAATTTGAGGGGGAGCAAGCAACCAGCTGGGTATTACAGTGTTTATAGTCTTGAGCTGACTCCAAAAATAAGCCATTTGATTTGGTTTCCTCTGCTAAGTGTGCTAATGGTCTGTTAATGTCTTATGTATTTTACTGGTCCTATCACCTCTATAAAATTTCAGTAGTTTATTGTGCACTATTAGGATTTTTTTGTCGTTGTTAGGTTTGTGGTTGTTTCTTTTTATTAAAATGAAAACAAACGTAAAATACCCTCAACCACTCCTACCTATTGATCTTCTTCATGCATGATTTTATGTTATTCTTGTTATCCTAAATTTGTTTGTCCTTGTATCTTAACATTTTCAGTCTCTTCAGTGTTTAAAACTACTTAAAAAAATGACCATTTAATTTTTAATCAATATAATCTTAAACTTTAGGTCAATGTAAACATTGAAGCATTTCAGAAGTTAACAGATTAACTGTTTAGTTGATCCAAAAATTAGGATTATCAAATAAGATTCAGGGTTGAATTTTTGTTCGTTATTCTTTGTTCTCTTCTTTGACTTTTAAAAGTTGAACTTCTAAAATCATTAATTAAAATACCGAGTTTGGGATACAGTATTTTTAATAATACATAATAAGAAAGGTCATTTAATTTCACAAAAAAAATGGTTTTAAATTACAGTGGTAAAAAGGTGCTTCATGTACATTATTAGCTTATAAAAAAAAGCCTGAAATGCTGCAGTAATAGTAAATTACAAAATGTTATCACAGTATCATCAGGGTTGGAAGAGACCTCACAGATCATCAAGTCCAACCCTTTACCACAGAGCTCAAGGCTAAACCATGGCACCAAGTGCCACGTCCAGTCTTGCCTTGAACAGCTTTCCTTTCAAAGTGGGCATTCAACAAATCTTAAACATCTTGGCAATAGTAAACCATTCTGTGTTGCTCATGATTAAAAATCTAGAGTTTTTCTTTCAATATGAAATATTTTCCCAGTTAAAAAAATATTACTCCTTCTCAAATGCATCACACCTTATCTGTACTGTTCTTCCCCTTACTTTGTATAATCCTTTTATCTTATAAAATGCAATTGAAATGAATATTCACGGCACAGGACAAGAGTAAAGATGCTTCCTGCTTGCTTTGACACACTTCCAGCATTTTTGCAAGGGGTTTACACCAGGAAGTTGCGAGTTCTGGCACTTGCTGAGTTAAAATAAAATGGAGAGAAAACTGTTCAGTTGACTCAAAATCAGAAAATATCTTGAAATTTAAGGAGGAACATTGCTTTGGCTGAGCAAATAGGATCTTCTGTCATCAACCATGCAGGACTTACGCTAATTAATGGCCCGATGATAGGAACAACAGCATGGAGAGAAAAGAGGACCATCCCTGCTATTCGAGGCCATGCAAAGCTTAAGCTAGTTTGGAAAGGAACTCTTAAAAATGCCACCCCCGCAGTCCTTTTTTGCTTTCCTGACCAAGAGCCAGGAGTGTAGGATTTCCCCTGCTTTTTTACAGTGTGCAAAGTCACGTCAGCCGCTCTTGGAGATTTTTGATGCGTGGATGTCTCCTGTCATCCCCAATCACGTTCGTACTCTTGAGCCAGGCCTATCGAAACTGAACTCTGCTGCTTTGCTGCAGGTCAGCTTTCATGGACAATTAGTGTTGTAACAGCACTTTGGTCGCAAGTTGTCGTGAGTGTTTATCATAAAGGCATCATCCTGGGGTGGATCAGCAGCGACCGGCGAGTCTTTGGCTTTCTGAAGCGTCTCCTGCTTGCCTTTTTGTGGGTGCCGGTCAGGTGATGGCTCTGCGGGGCCTTCCCTGCTGCTGCTGCTGCTCTGCGGCCCCGGGCTCTCTGAGCGCACAGCTTGCCTTCCCCTGCTCTCTGTCCCTCATCTTCTCTGTCGTGCCTCTCAGTGACTGTCAGATGCCCTCGTCATGCGTGCTCTGACAAGAATGAAAAGAGCGATCTTCCTGCTGCTGGGCGCCGCGTTGGGATTGACACCTCGGACGTGCCTGATGCTGCGCAAGGTGCCTGGCTCCAGCAGTATGCAGAAGTAAACCAATAAATCTTCAGTGTCACTCTGCTTATTGCAACTTGATTGCTCATTTCCACCCCAAAAATCACCATGGAAACAAATGCTTTTATATATTATGCATCTCATTTTTAGCTGAAAATCTATGCTCTTTAAGGCTCTTCCAAATGCATTCCTGAACCTGAACACCTTCTTTTCTTGCTGGATATAAGCTTAGCTATAAGCAATGCCACCTTCTTGCACAACAGATTTATTTGTTAATTGTTTTTCACAGAATCACAGAATTAATCAGTTTGGAAAAGGCCTTCATGATCATCGAGTCCATCCCATCACCTAACGCCTTCTGATTAACTAAACCATGGCACTAAGTGCCTCATCCAAACTCTTTTTAAACACCACCTCCTTGGGCAGCCCCTTCCAATGCCAATCACACTATTTGTGAAGAATTCTTCCTAACATCCAGCCTAAGCCTGCCCTGGTGCAGCTCAAGACTGTGTCTTCTTGTTCTGTCACTGGTTGCTTGCGAGAAGAGACCAACCCCAATCTGGCTACAACCTCCTTTCAGGTAGTTCTAGAAAGCAATGAGGTACTTATTTTTTTTTCCTTTGAATATCTCTAATAATTTTTATGAACTAGGCCAAGTAAAAGTTTTCCAGAGCTGCAAATAAGTAGCATTCTCATTTCATGGCTGAATAAACCAGAAGAATCATAGAATCAGTTAGTTTGGAAGAGACCTCCAAGATCATCCAGTACAACCTAGCATCCAGCCTTAGCCAATCAACTAGACCATGGCACTAAGTGCCTCAGCCAGGCTTTGCTTGAACACCTCCAGGGATGGTGCCTCCACCACCTCCCTGGGCAGCCCATTCCAATGCCAATCACTCTCTTTGGAAACAACTTCCCCCTAACGTCCAGCCTATACCTCCCCCAGCACAGCTTGAGACTGTGTCCCCTTGTTCTATTGCTGGTTGCCTGGCAGAAGAGACCTCCCTTCAGGTAGTTGCAGACAGCAGTGAGGTCTGCCCTGAGCCTCCTCTTCTCTAGGCTAAACAACCCCAGTTCCCTCAGCCTCTCCTCATAGGGTTTGTGTTCTAGGCCCCTCACCAGCTTTGTTGCCCTTCTCTGGACATGTTCCAGCACCTCAACATCTCTCTTGAATTGAGGGGCCCAGAACTGGACACAGTACTCAAGGTATGGCTTGACCAGTGTTGAGTGCGGGGGAAGGATAACCTCCCATGTCCACTGAAGTCTTGGTTCCAGTGATACCAGAAGCAATGAACTGTTGTTTATGTGCTCAGGGTTCAATTCTGGGCTATTTATGTGCAAAAAGGCAGCAGAGAAGGGGAAGAGATGGAAAAGATTGAGTATAGTGGCCAGGCCCTGCCAACCGCGTACTGCAGCCCTTCCACCAGCACCCATCAGTGAAAATGTTTGTGCCTGACTGTACTCAATATGACAGGAGAAGTCACCAGGAGAGGTTGGACTTGTCCTTCCACCTGCCTTGCCTGCCTTTGCCTCCTGCTATCTTGACAGCTTCCAGGGGTGTTCATAAGACCTAGAGGGGAAAAAAAAAATGTTTTTTCATCTTTACAGTTGAAACACACTAATTTTCTATTTTAAGAGTTTTCTTATAATCTCGGTGAAGAAATGAGAAAATTTCAGCTTTCACCTCTTACCTTTGACTTACCAGTTCAGTTACCTTTATATCAGTGTGCCATACACAAACACCTTTATTCCCATGTCTTAGTGCGCAGGCAATTCTTTGACATTTTATTTTAATTGTTCATAATGTAGGAACTTTATAGCCAAACTTTTTAAATACATGATTCTCTATTCTATCACTTGGCCTAATGTTCTGTGCATTGCAGCTGCTTTACCGCAGAGTATTGTGTAAAATAGAAATGCTCACAGCACTGGCTGTGTGATATACCTATGCAAAGAACCAAAATCCAGCCTCACTTGCCCATCAGAAGATCTAATGTACCCATTTGAATCTTGCAGTTCTTTGCTGAAGAAAAACCCAATTGATTGTGATATTTCTCAAGCCACAAAACTCAGCCAGACGTTAGCTCTCTTGCTGCACAGTACATATATATATATACATATAATGTGTGTATGTATATGTGTGTATATATATATGTACACATCCTGCATGTGTATCTACACATAACCACATTGCAGTGCAGTCTTTCTGGCAAAAAAACCCAACCCAAAACATTCTTCTGGGTGTAAAATCAGGAAATAGGATTATTTTAACGTGCCTTGATTACTTATGGTTAATTGATTAATTCTGGTTCTGTTTTTAACGTGCAGTTCTGGTGTTGCAAAGGTTTGCTTTTGGTTTCCTAAACCACTCAGGTGTGCCTTCTATGAAAGGTGTGAGTATAAAAAGAATGCAAAACCACAATCTGTGTATTCTTACTGTTCTTAAAGTTCTGTTTCCTTAGCAGATGCTGTATAGGCAGTTAATTTCACGTAGTGGCTTAGCTTTAAGTCTGCTTGATTTTGGTATGAAAACCAGCAAGTGAACCTTGTTTCAGGTCGGAAGATACTGTGGAATAAAACAGACGTGCTAAATAAGAAGATAATTCATTTCAGTTGTGGGAAACTGTAAGGCATGATAAATGATTTTCCAGTACGAAATTCCCCATTTCTGCGACAGTATTAGTTTTTACTTTAATTACCAGCTCCAGTAATGTTTCCTATCCATAACTGTCTACAAAATAGACTGTTGCTGAGCAGAGGGTATGGCCTGTTTACTCATCCATTGAAAAGAGTGCCTAAGTTCTACCAAGTCTTCCTTACTTGGTATGAACTGCCTCATGGGAGAGTGTCCTTCATTTAAATATTTAAATATTAATGTTTCATTTTCCAGGTGGGAAACTTCAATGTCATTTTAAGGATATGTAACTTTCCTGGGGAATCTCTACCCATCTGAAGAGCAGGTCTTCTTTTGAATTTTTACTGCAAGAGAAAGAAAGCCTTTTAGAAGTTTGACTCGTGCCTCTTGTTTGCTTGTTGCAGAATAACAGCAGCAAGAAAAACAACAGAAAGAGGCTGTCAGGGTGGTTTTCTCAAAAATGGTTTAGCTGACATTAGGCACAAATGAGCAGAGCGACACTAACTACTAATTGATTACAGTAATTACGCAGTCTTTGGCTAGTTTGTATTGGCAAACTATATATACTCCTCACATAAATGTGAACTTGCAGAATGCACGGAAAAGGTCACTCTCATTTGCATGATAGGCTTCATTAGAATATGCTAAGGACAAGACCTAGTGTTTTATGACTTCAGGTGATGAATAGCTACCATATTACTCTGTTCACTGAAAGCATGTTTCAGTCACCTTAATTTACATGCTGTTTTTTAATGCTAAGAAAAATCTGTGGGCTGGTAGGGAACTAGCAACAGATAACAGTTTCAGTTTATTGTGGTTGCGTTATGGTGGTGTTTTGTTCTCCTCTTTGTTCTAAAGAGAGAACAAACATGTTTTCGATGCTTTCTTTTGAGGAGGAAATACTTTCTGTGATGTATGCGTTTCTCATAGCACTGGTTATTTTGACCCCAAACTAGAACAAAATGCGGTTCTGTTGACAAGACTTTGTGGCTTTACCTGATAAATATGTATTTAAAAAGAAAAAGAAGAGTTTTTCCTTTGACTGTAGAGACTCAGGTAGAATAGCAGTTCACTAAAATTTTAAAATCAGAGATTCCTTCTTTTTTTTTTACAACAAGGATACAAAATGTAGGATGTTTTGCTTCCATCCTGACTTCAGCATCCATGTGTAATGAAAGAAAAATGTTCTTTTCATTAAGAAAATACTTCTTTCATTAAGTGTGAGACAAGAAGTCTATTTCTAATACAAAATACAATGTATTCATTCATAGTGATGGATATCTGAGATCACAGAATCATAGAATCAACCAGGTTGGAAGAGACCTCCAACATCATCCAGTCCAACCTATCACCCTGCCCTATCCAATCAACTAGACCATGGCACTAAGTGCCTCATCCAGTCTTTTCTTGAAGACCCCCAGGGATGGTGCCTCCACCACCTCCCTGGGCAGCCCATTCCAATGGGAAATCACTCTCTCTGTGAAGAACTTCTTCCTAATATCCAGCCTATACCTGCAATTGTTTCATGCAATTGCAGTTATCCTTTTAAATTCCCATTGTAAAATGGGCAGCGAGAGCTCTCTTCACCTTGTTTTTTGCCTCTTGTAAGACATTGGAACATGGGGTTAAATGATTTTATGTAAGAAAAAATATATACATTAACATTTCTTAGGCTTCAGAGGGTACTTATTGGAGTAAAACTGGGTAGAAAAAAAAAAAAAAACCCCAAACCCTGGGCAGTTTTGTTATAAATTGCAGGTTTGTAATAAAATTGTACAATGAGCTTGCACAAGCTTTTTAAAATATCATTGCTGCCACTGAACAGGTCTGTAATTTATTTATTCAGGAATGTTAGAGGCATTTTTGATTTATTTGTTTTTAGAGAAGTTTTGTTAAGCAAGATAATGAGCAGAGCTGGTGTTAATCATTTACTATGCAACTCTGAAAAAAATGAAAATTTTGCATATCTTTAGCACTGTTGGGGAAAATAAATCCACTGCTAATGCTAATGGTCTATTGGTATAATTTTTAACAAATGTTATCTGCTCCTCTGGAGAAATTCAATACATTCATATGTTATGCTAAAAGCTAAACTAATCAATAGATAATTATACATCCATATGTACATATGTATTGAGTAATCAGAAGTATTTGTTATCTGTAAAGATGAAAAATGAATTTGATGGTGGTCACTGCCATAGGTGACTACGTATTTGTTTATGAACAGCCCTTCAGGTGAATATATTCCTCATGCGTGCACAAGGCAAAGTTTACTTTTTAGAAGAGGCTCTCAAGAATACTGAATGAGTTTGATCTCGTTCCAGGTAGCAAGGGCTCTACAATATATAGCACAAGTCACCATGGCCTTTGCTGAATAATATTTATTTTAAGGATTTAGTGTAGCAGTTAAACTAGTATGGGATTTAATGTAACTAATTTAGAGAATTTAAAGATTGGATGCCCTTTCACTTGTCTCTGTTTATACAACTCAGGGTTGTGATGTGCTCTGCTGGGCACTCGGGCCACTGTCTTTTTTAGGATAACTATACTGTTCTGTGTCTGACTGTCTCTGTAACCTCAGCAGGTGTTCTTCATGTTTTCATGTGACTACTGATTGGGCAGAAAAAACTGACTTTGGGAACCAGATGCTTATTGAAGGTTTGAAAGAAACAAATTAAGCCTATCAGTTTCTGGTTGCATCTAGTCACAGAATCAACCAGATGGGAAAAGACCTCTAAGATCATCGAGTCCAACCTATCACCTAACCCTTCTAATTAATTAAACCATGGCACTAAGTGCCTCATCCAGCCTCCTTTTAAACACCTCCAGGGACAGGGACTCCACTACCTCCCTAGGCAGCTCATTCCAATGGGCAATCACTCTTGCTGTGAGGAATTTCTTCTGAATGTCCAGCCTAAACCTGCCCTGGCACAGCCTGAGACTATGTCCTCTTGTCTGTCTCTGGGTGCCTGGGAGAAGAGACCAACCCCTGTCTGGCTACAACCTCTCTCTCTTTCTCTTTAGTTTTCTTTTCTTTAAACAAGAGGTTCTCAGAAACGTATATCTGTTACTTCTCTGTAAACTGAAGGAATTAATAATGTTTGGTTTTTGAACTGGGGGAAATGATTAATTGTATAAGGTCTCAGTCTTGGTTTGGGATCTTGTTGCTGCAGGAAAGGACTGTGTATTTGTTTAACCATTTCAAGATTTGCCACCATGTGATGGAGGATGGGGTAACAGCAAACTGTCAGGGACTTGATTTAGATACAAATTTAATAATCTTTATGGAAACAAAAAAAGGAAAATATCATCTGGGAAAGAGAGCACAATCTTAGTACATGCATTTTCTAATAGTTTCCTCTGTTCTGTTAGAAATGTCATAATGGATAGACCTTCTCTGCACTGCCACTAGCCTTAGTCGTTTCTGACTGATGCACAAGCTCTGGCGTTTGTCTGTCAAGGAGATGAACCACTAATTTAAATGGAACTTTCACTTAATCCTGTGCCAGTGGGCCATATGCTGTTGTAGGTGATGCTACTGGCTGCTTTTCCTATCGCTACTTTCTGTAATGCAATGTGTGGCCAAGAAACAGAGTTGGTTGGTTAGTTTCCCCCTAGCTACTAAAACTACTTCATCTTTACCACTGATAGCGTTTTTAAAGGTTGACTAGAAATGCACCTTTGCATCTCGTGTTCCCTCTAGGTAGGACTTGGAGATGGATGCAGGCTTGACAAATTTTTTGAGGTATAGATATACAGAATATCTCCAGTTTGAGCAGTAAAACTGGGTAACAAAAAATGACTGTGAGTACACCAAAGAGGAAAAAACATTACTGCCAAGTCAAATTAGAATATTAAAAATATGAAATACAGACAAGACTGGAAAATAGCTAAGAACTTAATCACTGATAATATGTTTTTCTTTTTCCCCCCTCCTCATTCAATTCTACTCATTTTTCCTTTAAAAGAGTAAGATGAGGCTTTCATACACAGAATACTTGAAATATGCTTATGCTTAAATAGCACTGGAACAAGCAGTTGAAATCTGAGGAGAGTGGGTTCTTGGGGAAACATCCGTGGCTTAACTAAGGTTTTTCCAGTCTCTGATATGCTGAAGGAAAATGGAAGGGCGAAGGATGCCGTATTTCTAAAACAATTTTTTGCACCTTTAGTAGAAACAAGCCCCACGAAGCTTGGTGACTGCTGAAATATCCTGCCACTGTAATCATGAACCTCCATCATTGAGGTCGATAGTGGATTTGACTGTTTCTTTACTATGGGCTAAATTCCAGGCTGTGTTGTTTCTCTATACTGCACTCCGTTTCTTGTCCTTGTTGTTATGCTCATTTATGCCAGAGAAAGAATGCAGTTTGACAGCTATCACTACAAGTGCCTGTGGACATCATATACAAGCCAAATGCTAGATGGTGATAAATATGTTTTGATTAGACCTTGGTATCTGGATCATATGTACTCTAGTGAAACCAACACTTGTTTGCTTTCTTCTTCAGGGGAAGTAGGTTTGCATTAATTTAGAGATACACTGGAAAACAAAAAATATAAAATCTCCCAAAATCTTTTGAGGTATTTTAAAAATCAGCATTGTCAGTTTAATTTGACTTGTTTCTGGAATGAAATACATCTTTCCTGAATGTTTTATAATCTTATTTTAGTGTTGCAACTACAAAAAGCAAGAAGAAATTCTGTGTTCTGCTTACCACAGTGGTAAAAAAAACAACCACAAATGTAAGAGCTACAGAGATGCACATCAAAATGTAAGAGTGCTGATCAAAGAAATCCCATTTTAATTTGAAAAATACTTTGAAGAATTTGTCATAGATTTGTAGAATACCAAATTGGAAGAAACCTCAGGCATCATCTAGTTCATCCTTTCAGGGTAAGACTATAGTTTAAATGAGACGGCCCAGCACCCTGGCTTGTTCACTTCTGTCAGTGAATGTACACTTTGGCATGGACTGTGTGAAAAGCAAGGGCAAAGATATGTAGGTGGGTTTGCCCTCTGCTCAGAGTTGTCCCTGGAGAGGGAAGGGTGAGGTGGTGAAGTGTTCCATTTCTAAACCTCTTCATCTGAGGCAGTGCATAGAGAAATTGAAACCATTCCGTGAAACAACTGTGGTAAGGTGGAGCTCTTGAGTAGTAATGTTGATCCTCCTGCAGACAGGTTCCTCCCCAGCACCATTGCTGGGGATGTGAGACACGGTTAACAAGCACAATCTTGATGACCAGCATGTAATGGGGCATTGCTTGTACCAGCTTCACCCTTAGGCACAGCATTTGTTGTGTGTTCTGACAGATCTCGGGGTTAACAGGTGCCGTGGCTAGGCACACTCTTCTTCTCTGGACTGGGTTTCTTAGGGAAATTTGTTAGGCTGTGTTGGCTGTGAATCCCAGCATAAGAACGTTTGTCACTCAAATTCTTTCTTTGTGCAATGCTGTCATAAAAATGACTTAATACTTATTTGTTTGAAGTTTATCAGTGGCATATATACTACCTCCTAGCCAGCCTTCCTCCATAAGCCCTGATTACAGGCAGTGATATTAGGAGATTACATTCAGTTGTCTTTAATGTGCTTGCCACTTTACAAAAGAGTCTGATTTTCATCCCGACCGCTTCAAACTCTTTCCTTGAAAACTAGGATGTCTTTTTAGTGTCAGTGATGGTAAATTCTGAATAAAGTAGCTTCAATGTCAGGTAATGTCTATATTCTGAAATGTTATGAAAGGAGTTTTTCATGCTTCTGTTTGTTCTTGGCACTGTTCAGTTTTGATTGATAAATTGTGTATATATTTGTTTGCCTTGGTTTTAATTCTGAATGATTATATCAAAACTACTGAAAGATCCTTACGTGAAATGATTATACTTCTTCTATTGAATTAAGACTTGCAGTTAGTGGGTCTGCTTCCCTCCCTTCAAAAAGTAAAAGAGGTAATACCCAGACTTCTTTTACTCTGTGCAAGGAGACAGAAATCCGGGTATGTCTTCAGGCTTTCTAGGCAGTAGCCCTAGTCAGAGTGCGTTAGGCATATTTTGTACCTATTCATATTTCCAAGTAGAATTTCCTAGATGGATGTACAGGAGTCTGAGGCATAATGAGATCTAAATTAAAGAGACAACAGAATGCTCTCAGCACCCCATTGAACCTGGTCTGCTATGAGAAGTGAGATTTGCCTTCAGATAATATGTAAAAATGGGGCTTGTAGGAGAGTATTTAGCCAGAGATATTGTAATCAGATGCTAATTTCTTCCACATCTGTTGTCTTTTAATATCTCCTAGAGGTGCTTGCTGTATTGGAGTTCTTCCCATGAACGTTTCTTCCTGTAAGCAGACAGGGTCAGGTAATGAACACAAAAAAGGCTATTTTAGATCTAGTTACACAGAATCTTTCCTTGTGATTGTAAGTCTGTTGACATTATCAGCAGACATGTGTCCATTTTGTATTGCAGGAATGAACAAGTTCAAAGAGGCAGAAAAGTGTGATAAGAAAACCTGGCACGAACAACCAGATTTCACTGATGCATGAACACAACCACACACCAGCTCACAGATACACAAATATTCTGAGGCAAAAAATAAAATAGCTTCTTGGCAGATCTTATTCACCCTTAATTGGCTAATTGCCCAACCTGACACTGGCACTGTTTTAAAGGGTGAAAAATTCCTCAGCGATGTCTCTGATATCTTTCATATGAGTATTTTTCTCTTCCACAGCAAGCACAGAAGTTTAGCCATTTTTTTTTTTTTAGATCACCATGTATTTCTGCTCAGTACAGGGAAAAATATGTACACTGAAAGCTTTCTGGTAAGCCAAAGAATTTCGTATGCCTATTCCTATTTTCATAGGATCCATTTTCCAACCCTATATGAAACAAATGAGAAAAGAAGTCTGAGGGCTTTCCAACCTGACTATTCTCTATCTTAGAGATTTAAATAGGAAATGTAAGATGTTCCCCTTTTCTTTGTCACTTGTGGAATGCAGAAGCATGACCAGCTGCTGATGGGTTACTGGACCAGCTTGTAGACATTTGTTGTTCAGGGAGCTGAATGGCTCAGGGGATTAGTAATAGGATACAAATCCTGTCACCTCCCAACTATCTGTTCATGGGCAGCTCATTTTCTTACTGACCACGAGTTGTTGCTGTCTGATAATTTTCTGATTGCTTCTCTTTTAAAAGTTTCTCTTAACACAGTGAAAGTCGCCATCAGAAATGGCACTGATGTCTGTTGTCACGTTGGGGAAAAAAAATCACAGCTGAAAGGGCATGAAGGATGAACTTTAAGTAATAAGGAGTAAAATTAAAACTGCTGGAAAATAGAAGGATATTAAGAATTACAGACCAGTGAACTGTAAGCACTGGGTAAATTGAAGTTATATTTTAGAATACAACTCTAAAACACAGTCATAATGGCAAGGCAACACAGTGTTGCAAAGGAAGAATATTTCCAAGTATTTATACGTGCATGCAGGCTACTTATTTTAAGGCAGTGAGCAAAGACAGCTAGTCTGGATAGCTGTGCACCCTTTAACAAATACCTTTATAACAGGAGAATAAATACCCAGTTAATTGTGGCTTTAGAGTTTTGTTATGGATGAGATATTGATAAAAGAAAAGCTTTTTAGTTTGAGTGTGTCATATCACAAAGTATCCTATAGTTGATGCACTACTCTTACCAAAAAATGCACACACACATGCACACAAAAAATGCAACCCCTCCACCCCCCAAATATCTTAGGCATTGTTATTTAATTATCAGCACCATTAGGAGACTGTTGTATTGAAAACATTGATTTTTCCACTGAGGCAGTTGGTCTGTTTCATAAAGTCTTACCCTGCACCGATCAAGCTACATCTTTGATAATTTATTTCTGAGGGTATGAAATGGATCCTACAAATTACGCATTTGACAGTAGTCTAAAGAAGGGAATTTCTTTTCCTTCTAAAGGCAATTTTCTGTTGTTGGATTCTCCAAAGGATGTGACCAATACGTCACTGTGCTTCACAAGAACTCCCAGAGAAGATAAGTGCTTGTTGGATTTATACAGGTGGAGAAATTGGTGTGTTTTATATTTAGCGAGGTTATCAATATGTTTAAGGCCCTGATTATTTGAGGTTGTGTGTGGCCTCCAGTTCTCTTCAGTAGTTTTTAAGGGTGTATGAGAGGTGCACATCTTTTAGCAGAATGAAAACCTTTGTTGAATTGTTTTTTTCTGGCTTTTCCAAATGCAGTTTAGGTCACATTTGAAAAGCTCTAATAAAGAAGGGCTTCCGTAAGTAAATTCTCAGGAATCATAGAATCAGCCAGGTTGGAAGAGACCTCCAAGATCATCCAGTCCAACCTATCCCCCAGCCCTATCCAGTCAACTAGACCATGGCACCAAGTGCCTCATCCAGTCTTTTCTTGAAGACCTCAAGGGACGGTGCCTCCACTTCCTCCCTGGGCAGCCCATTCCAATGCCAATCACTCTCTCTGTGAAGAACTTCCTCCTAACATCCAGCCTATACCTACCCTGGCACAACTTTGAGACTGTGTCCTCTTGTTCCATTGCTGTTTGCATGGGAGAAGAGGCCAACCCCCACCTGGCTACAGCCTCCCTTCAGGTAGTTACAGACAGCAGTGAGGTCTGCCCTGAGCCTCCTCCAGGCTAAACAACCCCAGCTCCCTCAGCCTCTCCTCATAGGGTCTGTGCTCCAGGCCCCTTGCCAGCTTTGTTGTCCTTCTCTGGACACGTTCCAGCACCTCAACATCTCTCCTGAATTGAGGGGCCCAGAACTGGACACAGGACTCAAGGTGTGGCCTGAGCAGTGCTGAGTACAGGGGAAGAATAACCTCCCTTGTCCTGCTGGCCACACTGTTCCTGATGCAGGCCAGGATGCCATTGGCTCTCTTGGCCACCTGGCCACACTGCTGGCTCATCTTCATTTATGGTAACATTTATGGTAATGTTTGTACTCTGCAACATTTTTAAGGTTCCATCTGCTTTAGATGTCTTATGTGAAGCACAAGGTGTCTGTAGCACTGTCCGTCTTCAGGAGAAGCTGAATTGCACCATATCACATTAGAAATGTTCAGCTTTTGCTGTGTCAGCAGTTGCAGAAGTAGTATTTCAGAAACTCCATTTGTGATAAATCTAAAAGCATTTCAATAAAATTAAAACCACCTCAGTTTCTGGGAGCTGATATTTACTGGAAATCCTGCTGTCTGTATAAAGAAGACAGTTGCTTTTTATTTTTGGGTGGAATTTTTAAATGAAACTAAATGAAGTTTAATGGTTTATAACATTGCATGAATTTGTCAAAACCGATCAGCTGGATTGCTACACAATGAATACTGAAAATGTTCTGGTTTTTAGGCTTATAATAGCCTCCAGCCATTGAAAAGTCAAAATGTTATTTGATGATTTCAGAATGTTAATGAAATTATTATTAATAGCACATATATTAATCTTAATGATATATGTAAATATGAGCAAATGTAAAGCTCTGTTGACACTGAAAAGATTATTTTATTCCTGAAAGTAAACCTGGGGTTAAATTTCGGTGCTCGAGCATAAATCAGTCTGCTCTAAATGTGTCAATAAAACATTTTTTGATTAAGTGTAAAATTGTGCAGGGGCTCAGGAGATTTGGAGCGTTTGTTAGCACAAAAAACATCTCTGAAAAGGAAAGGATGATTGTATTTGCTTTTAAATTAGCAGAAAATAGTAACAGACTGCTCTGATTAAGTAAAAAGATGTAAGAGGCTTTGCTTCGTTGTTATCTTGATTTGATACATTATCATATCTAATACATGTACAAATGTGGCTTTTCTTGGCAGGGGGAGGGAAGGAGCATCTCCCATTCTCCACTGGATTCATGTGGGGAATAATCTGACTGGCTTGATCTTCCTTTCTGTGCTTTCTGTTCTTTAGGTTAAAACAGTTTGTCTTTTGTAGCATGCACATAATTATTTTTTCCTATTTGGTCCTGTTAATCAAACTGTAATATGGTTTTCATGATTATCTTCTGTAATGCCAAGATAGTTATTTTATTTATAGTCTTAAGGAAGCAGCAGGTTTAGGCTTAGGGAACGTAGAAATGTATTGTCTGTAGGTAGATGTAGGAAACAGTATGATACACTTAATTTTATCATCTATCTTTGAAAAACTAAACTTGGCAGGTAGGATATGGTCACTCTATTACTGCAATGTGAAAAGCAGACAGTGAACTTGTATGCAGGAGGATTCCATGGCATTTTACCTGTTGAGGGCCCTGTAGAGCCAGAAGTATAGCACAGTGACTTGACTAAGTGACAGGCAGCCGTGGTGTCACTGTGTATTATCACCTCATGCTAGCTGGAAGCACTCCCTAAAGCCGATCTAGGTTGTATAGTCCTAGATGAGGTCTTCATGGGTGCTGACCATAAAAAGTTCATCAAAGTAATGAGGCGAGGCGAGAGCTTGGCGCTCATGGGCAGAGCTCAGCACCAAGGAGTGTGAACCGGCTCCAGCTGTGACAATAAAACAGCAGGTGGCTGCTGTCATTAGGGGTGGCAGATGAGGCAGGGGACTAACATTCAGCCCACAAAACTCTCATTTGTTAGCCATCGCCACTGTACCATGCAAAATAGCTTCCATCTCAGTCAATTTTACTTTGCAAAATATTACACAGTCGCCATAAGAAAATTAGAGCCTTGGGTTTACAGGTTCCTTGGATCTTATTATCAGAGAACTCTGTGCTCTCTGCTTATATGGAAAATTAGACTTTTTTTCTCCCCTGAACAGTTTGAGGATCTTTGCAGTAATTTTATAATAGGGCATTTTTACCCAGGCATGTGTTTATTGGTTAATATTTTGGACTATTTTGTTTGTAACTCTCTATAAAATCAACTCCATTCATTCAGCTGTGTGCTGCACCTAACACTGCCTACTGTGCTACAAAAGCTACGTTCTGATTAGAGTAGTTTCTTCTCCAGGTCTGTCCTGGTACAAATGTTTCACACCAGGAAGTGTGGGTTTTGGGGTTAGGCTAATATGAGAAATTACAAAGAAACATTACAGTCCTTTGAATTGGTTTTTTTAGTCTTTGCAAAGCATAAACTGCCCAAAAGTTGATGCTTTCCTTGCCTGAAAACTACCCTGTGGCATGTGGATTTCAGAGGCCCAATACTGGGGAGCTGTGTTTGCTCCCAAGTGAGAGCCCTTTGACTTGCATCACATTACAAAGATTGCAGAAAGTTGTTTATGGAACTGAGCATGCAAATATTGATAGTTGCAGTTGACCTCTGGTGTTTTCAGGTGGTCGTATGAATACAGAAGTGTTTTCGTGTACATGTGCCTCACTCATAGAAGCATAGAGTGGTTTAGGTTGGAAGTGACCTCAAAGATCATCCAGTTCCAATGCCCTACCATAGGCAGGGACACCTCCTACTAGAACAGGTCATTCAAGGCCTCATCCAACCTGGCCTTGAACACCTCCAGGGAGGGAGCAGCCACCCACAACCTCCCTGGGCAACCTTTGCCAGTGTCTCGCTACCCTTGCTGTAAAGAACTTCCTCCTAACACCTAGTTTAAAACTCCTCTGTGACGGTTTAAACCCATTACTCCTCATCCTGTCATTAAAAGACCTTGTCAATAGTCACTCCCCAGCCTTCCTGTAGGCCCCCTTCAGATACTGGAAGGCCACCCTAAGGTCTCCTCAAACTCTTCTCCAGGCTAAGAGCCCCAACTCTTGTAGCCTGTCCTCATAGCAGAGCTGCTTCAGCCTTCTGATCATCTTCATGGCCTCCTCTGGACTAGCTCCAACAGTTCCATGTCCTTCTTGTGTTGGGGGCTCTAGAACTGCACACAGTACTCCAGCTGGGGTCTCAAGGGAGCAGAGTAAAGAGGGAGAATCACCTCCTTTGCCCTGCTGGCCATACTGCTCTTGCTGCAGCCCAGGAGATGGTGAACATATTTATTAAATGTTGGTGCTTTAACAGGAATTAAATGATGAAATCAAAATGTGATGCAGTACTGGATAAAATGGGGCACCCCCACATGTTTTGATATCTGTGTTGCCTTTGATGTTAGGTTCCCCTCCTAGGAAAAATGGACCTTGGGATCCCATCATTCGATGCTAGAACTTGAAATAAGGCTTTATGAGGGTGTGACTGCAATGACAGCAATGTTCAGAAAAGCAAAAATCCTTTAATTGAAGCCTCATTTCAGAAAGACATTGAGACAAAATAAGTTTTTCTTTTGTTAACAAGATGTGACTTGTGTCTCTGTAGGACCAGGTTGTCACTTGGTATGTAAAAACTGAGATTCTCTAATTTATTCTGTTGTTGTTATTGTATTTCAGAAACCTGGTTGGCAAGCTCACAAAAACCTGTATTCCTTTTATTTCCTTATCTTTTCAGATCACTTAGCAAATTTCCCATCTTTTATAGATAATATGCCATAAGCTTTTGCTTGCAAAACTGATTTCTCCTTCATTTGTTCATACATGCACTCAATATATTGTCTGTGCAAGTATATCTAGGCTCTTGAGATCAAAGATTTTTTTTTTTTCCTAATTCTATAGGGCACCTGTGTAGTTCTTATCTCTTTCATGTTTGATTTGTGTCCAGAAATGGTCAGAGTTAATCTGAAGTGCTGGCTGGCATTGAAACATTCTTTGCCAGACAATGTCTTCTGCTGTGTCACAGATACCATCTTTATGACTGTACTGATTTGTCTGAGCTCTGTTCCTCTGGTTTTCCCAGACTGATAGCAGTCTTCATACTTAGTGCATGCCACATTCATACTGGACTGTGAGAAAGGCATGTTTTGGTGCAAAACAGCCTTCTGGGGTGGGGGTTATTGTCTTTATTAATTCAATAACAATTATATCTCAGGTAAATGCTCTATGAATCCCCAGTTCTGTGGACTTCTGTGTCTAAAGTGATTCCTGCTGGATATCAGAGGTAAACCTAAGAAACACCAGACGTTGTGCTTGGCAGTTTCAGTGAACAGTAACTCTCCTGCTAAGTCTGTGGGTGCATTGATGAGAGGTGTTACCATTTGCTCATGGGACAACTGGAGTGATGCCAAATTCTCATTTGGAAGTCCATCTGCACAGTTTGTGTCCAGTGCCATAATTTGCGAAGAGTTTTGTAGATGTGTAGTACTGTAGCCTGTAGAAGAGGAGGCTCAGGGGTGACCTCATTGCTGTCTACAACTACCTGAAGGGACACTGTAGCCAGGTGGGGGTTGGTCTCTTCTCCCAGGCAACCATCAACCAAACAAGGGGACACAGTCTCAAATTGTTCCAGGGGAGATATAGACTGGATGTTAGGAGGAAGTTCTTGACAGAGAGAGTGATTGGCATTGGAATGGGCTGCCCAGGGAGGTGGTGGAGTCGCTGTTCCTGGTGGTATTCAAGCAAAGCCTGGCTGAGGCACTTAGTGCCATGGTCTAGTTGACTGGCTAGGGCTGGGTGCTAGGTTGGCCTGGATGATCTTGGAGGTCTCTTCCAACCGGGTCAATTATATGATTGTGTGATTCTACTTGTAGGGTGTGTAAGAGCTTTTCTAATCTTCAAACCATGGTTTACTCTAACAGTCTTTGTTTCTGTAGCCAGGCTCCTCCTCTTTCAGTGCTAGGATGTTGTACCTCTCAGCGTTTGTGTGGAGTTGGGGATAGATGGCTGTGACTGGAGTATCTGGAGAAACTGAGATGCCAATTTGGATTGAAAACTCTGAGTTTTTATTTGTGCTCAGCTAGTAATGAAAATGTCTTTTAACAATGAAAAATCAAATGTTATAGCCAAGTGTTAGGAATACAATACCATTGGTGTAATGCTACAGTGTTTGGTGGTTCTTAATCTCTGAGGACAAGGGACAAGGGAAAAAGCCAGAACCAAAGTGGGTGTTGTCATTTTTTGATCAGTGCAGCAAACGTGTTTATGTATGTGCAAGTACCAGATGGACTGAAACCAGTCTGATCCAAAGGATTATCTCCTTTTTCCCCTGATTGGAACCAGCCTGTTCTGATTCAGTGAGGCTATTAGAGATTCATCTCTGTGGATGGTACTTACGGTGGTTACAGATTAGGCCCTGCTGCCATAGTTTTACTGTTTTGATGTAGTTACAGCTACTTTGGCAAAGAGATATTCTGAAGTATTTTGCTTTCTACCTTAAGTCAAACTGTCTTGCTGAATGCCTGGATGCAAGGCAAAAAGGATCTGTTTTACAGCTGCACTTATGTCTCAGGAATAAACAAATCAACCAGCACTTGCTTTTCTATGTCAAGCAAAGACCTAGGGCAAGATTCTCACAGATCAAGCAGACTGCAGTCTTAGCTCCAGCCACCATTTATCACCAGCAGCCTTTTCAAATTGTGGGTAAATTGTCAATAAAAATTGTGTATGCCTTCTGATCGTGTATGACTTCTAAGCTGTTCAGTCATCAGATAGTGACCAATTTATTCATCTCACTCCTTTCTTCATACCTTTCAAATTTGCAAAAGACCACAGGCACTGTCACTGCTAGATTGACTGAGTTATATATGGTGGCACTGCTACTGCAGGCCCTGTATGTCTTCTACCCCACAATCAACTATGTTTAGATTTATTTTCATTTCCTCTAAAGACAGTCAAAGGCAGATTCTTTCCGTGACAAGAATTTCACTCTCAAGATAGCTCTTCTTTTAGGAGCTCTGCATAACCTGGTTACTCAGTCTGAAGTGCAATATCTGAGCAGTTAAGATGAAGCTACAGCATCAGAACTGACTTTTTGTTTGGGAAGAACCAAAGATTAAAATTAAGTATATTTGTTTGGCTCCATCCATTCCACTTTTAAGTAGAAACTCATCAAAGCATTCTTAATTCGAGATAGTTTTGTAGGCTGTTTCTTGCACCTTCAACCTACAAAGACTTTGCTCCTTTGAATTGCCTGGAAGATGTGTAGAAACTGTTTGCAGAAACTCAGATATTCCAGAGCTCCTCTCTAGACAATTAGGGATGTAGTTCACTTGACTTGCCCAAAAGATTTAATCTTACTTTGAAGAACTTCCCACTTCAAACATCAGACTGTCTCACTTTCTCCTTCTAGATCTGAGATGATGGTTTGTGGAACTGATGCCTATTGCATCAGATTCTATATCTGAAGTTCTGAGCATGCTTTGAAATGGCCTCGATCACGAGCAGAGAGAGAGGTGGAATGGAAGACAGAGAGACCAGAATTATGGGAATGTTACATATACATATTGTGAGAAGGGAGAGAACAGTTTCTTTGTGGCAGGGTTGGTAGGTGCTCAGTTGGATTATGATGCTTATCGCTGTAAATCTGCATTTCTGTTTAAAGGACTCCTGTAGCCTCTTTTAGGGTAACAAGCATGTTTTTTGGTGATGTGTTCCCAATGCTCAGCCTAAAGCTGCTTTTCAGAACTTAGGCAAAGAATCATAGAACCATAGAATTTTTTTTTTAGGTTGGAAGGGACCTCAAAGATCATCCAGTTCTAATGCCCTACCATAGTCAGGGACACCGCCCATTAGAACAGGTCGCTCAAGGCCTCATCCAGCCTGGTCTTGAACACCTCTAGGGAGGGAGCAGCCACCCACAACCTCCCTGGGCAACCTTTTCCTAACACCTAGTTTAAATTCCTCCTCTGCCAGTTTAAGGTTCTGTGTTGTGGTAGATTGAGAGGTTGATAGCTGTGCTGCAGAAAACACATTGTGATTCTGTCTTTCTTTTTTTTAGTGCTCTGTGCAGCTGTTAGATTACCAAACACCTGTTAGAGGTGACAGTTACAGATGTTTGATAACCAATGAAAATTAATAGAACATGTGATTCTTTTTGCTTAGAAGTGCTTTGGTAAGGTGTGTTTAGAAATGTAATTACATAGTGCTGCTGTCTACCATTATCACTTAACATTCATTAACTCCTCTGAATATTGAAACAAACATTTCTTGTAGCGGTACTAATTTTCTCATGTATTTGTAAGGTGATTTCCTGACAGAGTGAACACCTTCGACTTTAAAGTTTTTGCCACTGTTCAGCTATTTGTAGTCTGCTCATTAAGCAAGCAAAATAAGTAGAGAGTCTTTTGTTTACTTACAGTTACCAGTTTGGCAATATACTGCATAATAAACAATTTTCTTTTTCATTCAGGTTTTTACTAGCCAATTTTTTTTTGGGGGGGGAGAGGTGGTGTTGCTTTTTCCTACTCTGTAATGGAGTTGTGTATATTTAGATGGACAGTAGATCAATTCACAGAAGGTTAGTGGCTGGAAGGGACCTCAAAATCATCAGGAATGGTGTGGTCAGCAGGAGCAGGGAGGTCATTCTGCCCCTGTACTCTGCACTGGTTAGACCACACCTTGAGTACTGTGTTCAGTTCTGGGCCCCCAATTTAGGAGGGGCATTGAGATGCTTGAGCGTGTCCAGAGAAGGGCGACGAGGCTGGGGAGAGGCCTTGAGTACAGCCCTACGAGGAGAGGCTGAGGGAGCTGGGATTGGTTAGCCTGGAGAAGAGGAGGCTCAGGGGTGACCTTATTGCTGAAGGGTGGTTGTGGCCAGAAGGAGGTTGCTCTCTTCTCTCAGGTGGCCAGCACCAGAATGAGAGGACACAGCCTCAGGCTGCACCAGGGGAGATTCAGGCTGGAGGTGAGGAGAAAGTTCTTCACTGAGAGAGTCATTGGACACTGGAATGGGCTGCCCGGGGAGGTGGTGGAGTCGCCATCCCTGAGCTGTTCAAGGCAGGATTGGACATGGCACTTGGTGCCGTGGTCTAGCCTTGAGCTCTGTGGTAAAGGGTTGGACTTGATGATCTGTGAGGTCTCTTCCAACCCTGATGATACTATGATACTGTGAAAAGATCATCTTAGTCCAACCCCACTACCAGACCAGGATCACCTATACCAGATTACACAGGATTGCATCCAGGCTGGTCTTGAATATCTTCAGAGAGGGAGACTCTATGACCTCCCTGGGAGCCTGTTCCAGTGTTGTGTCACCCTCACCATGAAAAAACTTTCTCATATTTCCGTGAAACTTCCTATGCCTCAACTTCTACCTCTTGCCCCTTTTCCTGTCATTGGACATCACCAAGAAGAGCCTGGCTCCATCCTCTTGACACTTACCTTTTACATACTTATAAACATTAAAGGGGTCACCCTTCAGCCAGCACATTGCTGGCTCATGGTCAACCTTCCATCCAATTCACATTCAGTAGCAAAATTAAAGTTTAAAACAAAAATAGATATTATGTTTAATTTTTTTTCTTGAAATGAGTACCCAGCAGCATCTTCCTGAAATAGATTTTTATTTTTAATAGTGCTACATGAACAATTTCAGTTCTATTACTGAACTTACTTATTTCAGGAGAATTACAAAGTATGCATTTCCTAAAGTTGATGGCGTTTTGTCTGTTTGGGTGTGGGTGTTTGTTTGTTTGTTAGGTGGAAGTTCTTCACATTGAGAGTGATTTGCCATTGAAATGGGCTGCCCAGGGAGGTGGTGGAGTCGCTGTCCCTGGAGGTGTTCAAGCAAAGCCTGGATGAGGCACTTAGTGCCATGGTCTAGTTGACTGTCTAGGGCTGGGTGCTAGGTTGGACTGGATGATCTTGGAGGGCTCTCTCTTCCAACCTGGTTGATTCTATGATTGTTTTTTCACCTGACCTCTTTCACTGGTCATTAATTTTAGTCTATTTGTAAATGATATCTTGCTTTTTAGAGCCTTCCTAATTCCTGATGTTTAGAGGGCAGGGATAGTGAGGGGATGCTACCACTTGAAATTTAGGTTAGGGTACCACAAGAAAAGATTTACTTCTTGTTTTCAGAGAAATCCTCTTCTTTAAACTGACTAATATTTCCCTTGGTTTACATGCTCTTATAGCTTTAAACAGTAGACATGACCTTCTGATGGTGTTTTTTTTAATGGCATTTTGAAATCTATCATGCTTTGGGCCCTGTTCTGTCGCTTTTTGTGCTTGCATGCCTGAAAGTGTATTGGCAGTGTTTGTTATGGCCCAAACTGTATTTCTTATGGATAGTATCATTCTGCATTATTTACTGAAATGCTTATCCATGCACTATTTTTAAGTTGTGCCATCCAGCCTCTATGCTTTGAGCCATACAGTTCAATTTGTTTGAATTAGCTAAGCCCCATTTTCAGAAGAGTTACACTCTAAAGAGTGTAGTGGCATTCTTCCTCTTTAAGGAGGCAAAGAGTGTGGTCTGTCAGTGCTGCTGTCAGTGCACACAACTCTACCATGTTCACTGTATGCCATGTCCACAGCTTTTCATTGCATCTCCAAATCTAAAAGTTCTGAGCTGCAGTCTTAAGTTTCCTCTCACCTTTATGTTATTAACAGTTATCACTCTCCAAGTTTGGCTTATTCTTGCATCTGCTATTGAAGAATAGTTTTTGTATTTAAAAAAACACAACAACCCACCACAGAAACCTCATCTGGAATATTGCATTCAGTTGTGGGCTCCTCAGTTCAGGAGGGACATGATTCTACTTGAAAAAGCCCAATGGAGAACTATGAAGGTGATTAAGGGGCTAGAGCACTGCCCTGTGAGGAGAGGCTGAAGGACCTGGGGCTTTTTGTTCTGGTGAAGAGAAGACTGAGAGGAGATCTAATAAATGTTTATAAATATATGAGGGATGTAAGAAGGGAGGGGACAGCCTCTGCTCAGTTGCACCTGTGATAGGGTAAGGGGGAACGGATATAAACTACAGCACAGAAAGTTCCACCTCAACATGCTGTAAGGGTCACAGAGCCGTGGAGCAGGCTCCCTAGAGAGGTTGCAGAGTCTCCTTCTCCAGAGACTTTCAATACCCATCTGCATGCACTCCTCTGTGACCCACACTAGATCATGGTCCTGCTCTGGCAGAGCAGTTGGACTTGATGATCTCTGGAGGTCCCTGCCAACGCCTCATGCCCTGTGAACCCCAAACCAGTAAAATTCAGAAGGGACCTGTAGCAAACTTGCACAAAGCCTTTCCAATTTCAGTTTCAAAATAAGCAGCTTCAGCTGAGGCATACAATAACTTAGTTTCCTCGTGGGGTGTGAAATAATGTAAGTGCTGCCAATCTATGCCTCTTTTGCCACAGTCCTTGCAATGACAGGCTAAATTTCTGTCCCAGATGGTTTGAGTTGTGACATAGAACTCTAAAAAGAGTGAGAGGATTTGGTAACTTTGGATAACAAGTTCTCTCCAAAGCAGCATGAGTGAAACAGTGGTTTTATTTTGGTTTTATTTAGTTTGCCCTTCCTTTGTACCCAGGCCTCTTCTGTCAGAATATGTGAAAGGGTGTAGTTGTACCTATTGCTACTACTTTATGGGAATGTAGATAGTAATTCATTTGTTGAGGGATGGAGATTGGTTGCAGAAAGCAACAAGAATATGTTGAGGGATGTCTCTCTCTTCTGGTTGATAGATGCAGGAATATGCAGGAACAACGCAGTCGATTGATTGATAGTGTGCAGCTCATCCATAATGATCTGTCTGATATAGCAGTAAATTATTCCTGAGATTGATGCAGGTCATTGAACAGCACATTGACAGTCCTGTTGTCTGTCATCCTGTTGAAAGCGATACAGGAACAGTAGCTGCTGTGATACTCGAATCTACCTTGGGTGCAAGCTGTGTACAAGTGTTCCTCTAATATAAGTTGTCTTCTCAAGTTTAGTTTTTTTTTTTTCCTGCTGGACACCTTGGATCATTGGTAGCTCATTACAAGTAATGGTAAAAATCAGATGAAAAGGTTGTATCCTCTTGCACTGACAGTTGCATATTCACATAATATAAATTGAGTTTGAACTTCAGTAACAAAACCTCTCCATGGAAAAGATGAAAAGTTAACAAACAATTAAGAAATATAAGTGACTGTTGCATGGGAAGGGTAACAAAACCAAACAACCCCCCCCGACCAACAACAACTAACCAAACAAAAAATCAGAATGAAGCAGACACCTTCAAACTTCAGTCAGGAAGGTTAATAATTCTCAGAAATGTAAAACTTCTGCCAGTCTTTAGGTTCCATGACTTGCCATGACATTCTTGCCATGGGTCTCCTGTGCTTGCCTTGTTAGTGGTGGCAGTTGTCCTCATTTCTCAGGATGCCAGGGGTTGGAAGGGACCTCTGGAGATCATTGAGTCCAACCACTCTGCCAGAGCAGGACCATATAATCTAGCGCAGGTTGCACAGGAATGCAGCCAGATGGGTCTTGAACATCTCCAGGGAGGGAGACTCCACAAGTTCTCTGGGCAGCCTGTACCAGTGCCTGTTCACACCCAGCCTTCATATACTTATAAACATTTATTAGATCCCTTCTAAGTCTTCTCTTCACCAGACCAAAAAGCCCCAGGTCCCTCAGCCTGTCCTCATCAGTCAATGCTGCAGTCCCTTAATCATCCTTGTAGCTGGGGACCCAAAGCTGAGTGCAGTATTGCAGGTGAGGTCTCACTGGGGCAGAGCAGAGGGGGCAGAGCGCATCCCTCGCTCTGCTGGGCACACTCTTTCCGTTTCTCTTTCCAGGAGAGTTTGTGTTTTCCAGTCTGTGAAGGTGCTCACAGGCATACGTGGGGGAGCCAAAGGCGTGTGTTGTGTTTTCGGTTGTGGTGGGGAGGGTGGAGCAGAAAGTAGCCATATCCTTTTCTAACACATGGGGTCAGCAGGGAGCGGAAGGCAGCGCTCCGCAGCGCTCCGCGGCGCAGGCTGCCTGCTTACAGAGAACGCCTTCACCTTCTGGAACCCTATCGATTTTGTCGGGGTTTTAACTTAGGAAGAATACCCGTAACTCTTATCTGGAAGTAATAAGACCTGCTTCATTTGGCTGCTAAACGAGTCATCAGAGTCCCCCAGCCTTCCTGTGCAGGGTTCTAGGACTTGACATCCTGTCACAGAGGGCATGAAGTTTTTCAGGTGTTTGGATGTTTTCCACGCTAGGCTTTGCTCTGCCAGAGATTTCCTTGAACCTGACATCCTGTCACAGAGGGCGTGAAGCCTTTCAGACTACTGGATGTTTTCAACACCAGACTCTGCCCTGCCAGATACTTCCTTCTAAATTGAGTCCCTTGCGCGCAGTCATGCAAGAGAGTTATCAGCACCCTGGTCTGGACCCTTCACAATCACCAAACATCCCTGAATGATGGACTTGAACAAATTCCCAGCAATGTAGACTTTTGATGCATAGTGGGGAGGAAAATTAGTTGTTCCTAGAAAACCACTGCTCTCTGGGCAGGTCTGCCTTTTCCTCTGCACTCTTTTTCCTGAAGCTGACCTGCTGAATACCAAATCCTGACTGAGGGAGGAGATTTGGGTAGCAAGTTTTTATAGAATTTGAAGATTTTGAACTTGAGGTTTTTAGACTGTTTGTTTGGTATTTAACTAAGTCCTGACTTGACTAAAGTCCTACTTTCATGTGAAGAACCTGTACAGATCTTAAGTACATGCAAAGATTTGTAATTATGCAAGTTGTATTGAATGTTCCAGAATACATGTAGGTCATAGAATCATGCCATCAACCAGGTTGGAAGAGACCTCCAAGATCATCCAGGCCAACCTAGCATCCAGCCCCATCCAGTCAACTAGACCATGGCACTAAGTGCCTCATCCAGTCTTTTCTTGAACACCTCCAGGGACAGCGACTCCACCACCTCCCTGGGCAGCCCATTCCAATGCCAATCACTCTCTCTGTGAAGAACTTCCTCCTAACATCCAGCCTATACTTCCCCCAGCACAACTTGAGACTGTGTCCCCTTGTTCTGTTGCTGGGTGCCTGGCAGAAGAGGCCAACCCCCACCTGGCTACAACCTCCCTTCAGGTAGTTGTAGACAGCAATGAGGTCACCCCTGAGCCTCCTCTTCTCCGGGCTAACCAACCCCAGCTCCATCAGCCTCTCCAGGCTTTTTACCAGCGTTGCTGCCCTTCTCTGGACATGTTCCAGCACCTCAACATCTCTCTTGAATTGAGGAGCCCAGAACTGGACACAGGACTCAAGGTGTGGCCTGACCAGTGTCAAGTACAGGGGAAGAATAACCTCCCTTGTCCTGCTGGCCACACTGTTCCTGATGCAGGCCAGGATACCATTGGCTCTCTTGGCCACCTAAGCACACTGCTGGCTCATCTTCAGCCTACTATCCACCAGTACCTCTGGGTCCCTCTCTGCCTGCCTGCTCTCCAGTCACTCTGTCCCCAGGTCATGATATTTCTTGAAAAACTGCACTACTTCTTTCTCTTATTAATTAATATCTCTGTTGGTCTGACTCCATGTGAACAACTCATTCAACTACAAACAGTTAGGTTTTGCATCATATTTCAAGATGTGGTTAAGAGCAAGAGCATTTCATTCAAGTATGAAGTGTCCATGTTATTATTCACTTGTCTGAACATAGTGTCCCCCTCCTTGGCATGATCCATGCAGCTTGCCTTGATTTTCTGTTTTTTTGCCTCACATGGAGATACAAGGACAGAAACTCAAGCACGGATCATGGAAAACAAAACCTAATGTGGACAGGATAATATATTCCTCATGATCTGTGATGGTATATAAAAGTTTGAGACCTTTTTTCTTAATATTCTTTGAAGCTGTCAGTTCTCCCAGGTGATTTATCCAATGTCTGAGACCTGTGATAAAAACAAGTAACAACTACTACTAATTCAATAATAATAGCATTCTGTTCTGGTTTTTCCTTTGTTTTGTTTGTTTGGTTTTGGCTGTGGGTGTTGGTTTTGTTTTGACTTAAAAGAAGTACTTTCAAGGAGCTTTTTTAAACATCTCCTGTATTTGAGCTCTCTGCAGTCTGGAGTTATGCAGTAGCTTACCTGTGTTTTCAGAGTTAAATCCATGAATAAAAAGATTCTGGACAGTTTAAAGGAGATGTAAAGGATATTGAGAATATGAATAAAGGGTAGATATTCATTATTATTCTCCTGGACTTTTTTGCTGTCATTGAACATTGTTGTCTGTAAGATAAATTTTCCATGAGCAGTTGCAGAGAGCAATGTATCCACTGAGAAGTGATTTAAAATTGCTGTTCAACTGCTGGATACCTTGTTTGTAGAGTCCCACAAAAATAAATTCTCCTGCTGGTCCTCCTCAGCAGTTATGTGCAGTTACAAGATGACTGTTCTGTTGGCGTGGCTTCAAGTGGCTTTCTGATAGGGGTAAGATTCCTCCTTGGAACTAGGCCAAGGCTGAGCACTTGGTAAACACTCAGGAAATCACAGGTTTCATGACTTTGTGCTCCAAAAGGTTTGCTTAGCTTTGTGTGTGTGTAGTTTGGTTGGTTGGTTGGTTTTGGGTTTGCTTAAGCATTGCTTTTCACTAACACAGTGATGTACATATTAAAAAGAAAAGAGCTATTACGGATTCAAAACATAATAAAATCTGTAATTTTTTGCCCTCTCAAAGCAAGATACTTCACAAAGCACAGTTCTCTCCCTGCAGAGAAAATGAGAGAACAGACAATACATGACAGATTATTCATATTCCTTGGGTACTGTGATGATAAACATTGTACATGCTGAAGAACTTGTATTACACTAGAATAAAAAGTGGAAGTAAAGATTGTCCAATATGTTTCTTTATTCCCAGAATTAGAAGTCCCTTTGTTACTTCTGCACATGAAAATGTGCTTTTATAGCTGAAGACAAGTCTGCAGAGGCTCCTAAATCAGTTACAGATATTCTTAGAATGAGTCCAAGTACTGTTTGAGGGCTGCCATGGAATATGAGTGGACACGTTCCTGCAAAGCCACAACTCTTCTAAACTGAAAACAGAGTCTTCTGCAAACTTATTTTTGGAAAAGTGCTCATATATTTATGATTCAGAGTTATTTTTAATAGTAGTATATGTGCAAACAGTTGTCCATAGGGAGTGTGGATGCTATTCAAAAGTTCTGTGTAGTTTTTCAATTTATCTTTATTCTTAAATGTGAGCACAAACCCTGTAAGACAGAGTTTGCTTCTAGTTTGGAGCCAGAGTAGCTGAAAATTACTAGAGAAAATAAACTGGCAGAATGGCACTGCAACCAAACCAAATCCTACCTGCTCACCTCTTTGCACTTAAGAAGAGGCTTCTAGGAGCCATCTGCCTAATGAACGGAAGGAACTCCCAGTGACCAAGACTGGGATCTGTAGGCTGGGCATTTCTGCCTTGTGAGATCTGACCCTCAGGAGAGCAGCTGGGCTGTGACTTCTTGTCTTCATGTGGTCTGGGGATGAATATGTCCAGATCAGAGCTTCTAAAACTGATTCCAGGTGTGTCGTCTGGCCTGGTTTGCATGTATTTGAAACAGTGGAGCGTGGCAGCTACAACCTTTTCCTACTCCCTTTCATCTGTTTCTGGGAACAGTTGATTTCTAGCATTTGAACATTTCTGTTTCCACTAGAATTAAAAAAAATAAGAGATGTCATATTCACTGAAGGCTGAAGTAGTTCTTAGTGCAGCTGGTGGAAAGATTCTCTTTGGTTTGGAGATGTACTAGAGCAATGTGTCTTGAAGGCATTCAGTCCTTGAGTAAGGACTGGTGCCAGCCAGACCAAGGCTAAGTCGCATCTCTTTGTCTGGTTCTGGTAGTACCTTATGAATAAGTGGTTTACTTCATCAGAGATAAATAGCATTGATAAAATCAGTATTTTTTGACAACTAAATCATAGAATCAACCAGGTTGGAAGAGACCTCCAAGATCATCCAAGCCAACCCAGCACCCAGCCCCATCCAATCAACTAGACCATGGCACTAAGTGCCTCATCCAGTCTTTTCTTGAGCACCTCCAGGGACGGTGCCTCCACCACCTCCCTGGGCAGCCCATTCCAATGGCAAATCAGTAATTGCTTATAAGGTCAAAATCACCAAATGTACTGAGAACACTTTTTGTATTTGTTTTGTAAAACCAGCAAACAGTGCAAGCACCTCTCCCTGATTTTGTCAAGTGAGAAGCTGTTCCTGAGATATGCTGAGCACTCCAGACAACCTGCACTGCTCAGGTCTTAAGTCTTCAAGCCCTAGAAGGTTAAAATGTTAGTAAGCACTGTGACACTTACTGAGTCAGTCTTCATTTGATTTGTGTTGTGTAACAGCAGCAAAATGGCTACTCAGAACCAGGCAGCTAATGTGAGACAAACTGCTTCACATTATTAACAGGGCCTTTGTCTTTGATGCTGCAGAAAGGTTTGTCTGTCTGTACCCTCTGCAGTTGTGCACAATAGGAAACATTTAGGTATCATTTGGAAGCTTTAAGTGCACAGGCTTAGAAGAAAAATCAAACAACTTCCCTAGAAACACTGCGTAGCTGTTTGAGGTCTTTATATGTGATGTAAATAATTGTCAAGTATGCCTTTACAGCTGGGATTGCACATTGCCCTTTCACAGCAGCATCTTTGGATTCATTTATCTGTGAGAGGAGGGGGACGATGGAAGTGTGTAACAGGAAATGCAAATATGACTAAATGAAAACCTGTTTGGTACCTTCCATGGCTCTGTGGAACTGGTTAATGTTTCTGCCATTTAAAATAAAAAGCAAGGGCAGTGTGTTTTGAATGTTCCAATAGCAGAACACATACTTCTTCCTTTATTTTGTTCCAAGTATTTTCCCAACGTAGAATAATTCTGATGACACCGCTGTAGTAATGATGGTAAATGGTGTGAAAGATTATTCACAGCTGTAATGATTTTGATGCCATGCTAATAAATTGTGTAGGAAAAAAATATTAAAGATATTTTTAAAAATGTATCTTTTTTTTTTTTCTCCTAAAAATAAGAGAATTGCTGTAATTTAAATAAGACAGAATTATGTTCTTACACTTTAAGGGGTGCACGAGAGATTCTCTGTAATAATGTGGAAGTGCCCAAAGTAGATCAGACATGGAGAAGCTACATTAACATATTTGTAAAGGGAAAGTACTGTCTGCTGGCTTTTGTGGCTCTTATACCCCATAGTGCCTAGTGTTTTACAGTCCCTCCATTGTCCATTACTGCAAACACGTCCAGATGAATTCAGCATTTAATGTTAAGAATCTTATAACATGCCAGTTTGATTTGTAGCCCTTCATATCATGGAATGCTAATTAAAATCATATTTTTGCATATGTCATGCCTTTCATGTACATATGCAAATAGACTCCATTGCCTTTCAGCTATTAGTAATTAACTTTATGAAGGACAGCTGTAATACATAATTAACACAAATGTTTGCAAGCCCTTTTCACACTGAAAGTTGCAGTAGTCAAATTTTTTGCTTATCGAGAGAACCGTTTTAGTTTGAAGCTTCAGTCTGATATCTAAATTGTTGGAAGCAGGCACATGACATAATTAAATTGATGTTATGGTCTTATCAGCAGAAGAATGGTATTTGATAGGCTCCTATCTGTTTCATTATGTATGTCAACAAAATTAAAGTAAATTATCTGTGTTTTATTTGGTGGAAGCCTAATGCCAAGTAGCAATATTTTGTTGCTGCTGGTGATGCTTTGAACAGTATCTTGACAGCTTGAACAGTGTTCCTGCTCAAAATGTCTTCATGTACTTCACCTTTTCCATGCTTTTCCCCCCCACAATGCTATAAAATGTCTAAGGCTATTAATTTGTTTTCATGTATATTTCTTTACATAATTAATACAGTCAAGTTTCATGTAAATATGAGGAGGACTATTTTCACTGTGGAAGTGGCAGAACACTGGAACAGGCTGTGCAGGGGGGTTGTAGAGTCTCACTGGAGATATTCAAGACCTGTCTGGATGTGTGCCTGTATGATCTGGTATAAGTGATCCTGCTCTGGCAGGAGAGTTGGACTGGATGATCTTTTGAGGTTCCTTCCAACCCCTGACATTCTGTGATTCTATGAAGTTTGAGCAGGTGTAAGGAGTGATTAAAGTATCTGATCTTGCTGTATTTTTGTCTAACTCATTAAAACATTAAAAACAACGGGCTTACTTTTATGAAGAAGCTTGTGTGGTTGGCCCATTAAGCTGAAATAAATCCAAAGGTTTAACTAAAACTATATTAATTTATAACATGAGGAGGACCTTTGGAGATCCCTTCCAACCCAGACCGTTCTATGATTCTATGAAATGTTATGTAGGTAAAAGAGAATATATTATTGATATGTTTTATACTATGTTCTAATTTGCAAAAGGAAGCAGAAAGAGAATTACCTTTTTTTTTCCCAGCAATACATGATTGTGATTACTTATTTCTAACAAAAATATCCAAGTGGCTGCAGCCTGAAGAAAACTCATTACAGAATGGACTCAGATTTAAATAGTAGTCTATCAGGGGGGTTTAAAAATCCATCTCAGAAAATATATACTCAAGTGCATGCTGAAAACAGAATAATTCTATATGTAAAAACAGTATGAAATAAGACAATCTCCCTGTTTTCTCTTTGGTAGGGTGGCGTTTGTGATGAAGAAGCATTTGAACACTCATTTACTGGGCAAGCATGGAGTTGGCACACCCAAAGAAAGGTAAAGTACTTTAAAATTCTGTCTCATTTTATCTTAGACAACATGTGGAGACATTATCTGAAAAAAAAATAGCTTATCCAAAATGAAGTTACCTGGACTTTTTAGCTCAACTCCAACTACAGAGGGAGCTGACATGTTTAAGTGCTCTTCCCCTGTGATGCTTATGACATGTCTGTGGGTGTCAATAGAAAAATTGCTGTAGAAAGTAATTCTATGTAAAAGGTGTAGAATTTTCACCTTTTTGGCTGTTTCTGACAGGTGATATTATTTTCTCAAAAACTCCATAGTCATAACTGTCCCTTGAAGTACCAAATCAAAATATTCCTATTTAGTTATTTTTCTTCCTGACTTTGATGCTTATAAATTTATTAAATGACTTTCTGAGATTGATGTTGATCACCGAGGTCAAAGTTACAGTGGAATCAAAATGAAAGTTTCCTTGGTATTCTTGGGCTGGAAGAGGATTCTGGTGGGTTTGACTGTTGTTCAAATGAGTTAATTTTTTAAATATATAGTCTGCATATAGTTAACTTCTTTTCAAACATTTTTTTCCACGTGCAGCTTATTTTTTCGTGTGATATGTAACTGTTTTACAGCCATAATGGCACTGTGTTTGCAGATAAACAGATTTTGCCTCAGATTTGTTAGGTGCATTGTGATATAGCTATTGCTATTTCCTTACATTTTTGAGGCAACTGTAAAGTTGAGGTGTTCTGGGTAACCTAAGGACCTTACATTCTCTTTTAGTCTGGGTAGATGGAGATATCCTGCCTGCAGGGTTCATTGTTGGATGCTTAGTACATGAAATTTCAAGTTTTATTGTCTTGTAACTCATTCTTCTCCTGTAGACTAATAAATAAGTAAATTTTCTGGTTTTGATAGGAAAGAAGGGAGAAAGGAATGATAGCTGGGAGTTGTAGGAAAACACTCAAAACTTTTCCTAGGTCATGATTGTTTCTTATTAAAGACACTGGAAGTGGCAGTCAGTTCCATCACGCTTAAATCAGTGAGTGACCTAAGACTAGAGTTTTAAATAAACACATATTACACCCCTTAATGTCCAACTAGGCACCTGTTTAAGTGGGGCTTATGTTTTTACTGAGATTTCACCTACAAAGCACTTTGCCAGGATTTCCCTAACACATTGTTAGTTAAAAAGTGGTGAGATTCTCTATTTTAGATGAAATAGTGCACGATGCATTGAAGCAACAGTTTCATCAGAGTAGATACTGTATTAAAGTTTACACCAGTTATCTTTTGTCATAATGCAACAATTACAACAAATGTTTTGCTCTGGTGGCTTGTTTTTTAACTGGAAGCATTCAACACCAATATGTTCTTGTACAAGGGGGTACTTACTGTATCATCATCATAAATACAACGAGGAGATAACTTGCATTACCCTGGTGAATGTGTGTGCAATAAAGGATGCATACAATAAATTTCCAAATACAGTATTTTAGCCTGAGAGGCACATTTTTAGGGATCATCATCTTGAAATGAATTCCTAAACAAACAGGATGCTATAATCTAAATTGGTTGTTGCTGGCTTTTGTTTGCATGTTTCTTCTGGAGGCCTTCTGGCTGTTTCCATTTTTCCCATTTCTTCCCATATTCCTCAAAGGCTTTCTGGCTGGCCAGCCACCATAGTGGGAGGAGGAGGAGGGGGCATCCTTCCCCTGCTTTCCCCTCTGTGTGATGGCAGGTTCACAGCCCTTACAGCCCCAGCTGCCCGAGGAGCAGAGAACCCAGCTAAGGCCTGCAACCTCCCTGCCCCAGCTGCTAGCACAAACTGCTGTGTTTTACCCCCAGGCCTGCATAAACAAATGATATTTGAGTGACTTTGTACTCTTTGCTTTTGAAATTTCTTCATCCATCTTTTGGATGGATGTAGAGGGACATCAACTAGTAGTGGCAGAGTACAGCAACATCATTTCTAGCAGCAGTGGCTCAGTGGTGCTGGTGGATGTTTAAGCCACCTGATCTAGTGCAGTAAATACCAAATCATTCTTGCTTTCCTTTCCACCTTTCCCTTCCTATTATGAGAGAATTTGATGACTTGTAATGGCTTTAGGAACCACAGAAATCCTTCTGTAGCATGTTAAACCATCACTTTGGGTAGAAACGTGTTATAAATTAAGTTAGGTAGTTTTCTTACCTATTTAAAACATTAATGTCTTGATTATAATTCTGCAAGCTTGCCATTTTTTAATTTCTCTAGGACAATATAATCAGTTTATTCTTTATGTTTTGAATTTGACTCTCTCCTCCAATATATTGCATATTATAGCAAATACTAATAGAAGCTAGCTAAATAGGCTGTGACAATTAAATTAATAATGCATTTTATTTGCAAGTGTTTAGTCTTCATGGTTTGACTGATATATGCAAAGATGGTAATTTATTAAAAGTAAATTCATGTAATTGTACTACAGAATTTGATGGACCAAAAAAAGTTGTCAGCATGACTATCATCAAAAACAGAAAACTGAAATAAGTTCAAAAGGGTGCTTGAAAAAAATAGTTATAAGCCATACACCCTGAGAAACTGGTGCCCTTCTAACAAACTTCTCAGAAATTCCTGGTGACAAACACTGAGAGAGTTCTGAGAGGGAGAGGAAAAAAAAGTACAGTTAAGTATGCAGTGCTGAACTAGTGCTTATTGCTCTCTTTAGCCTTCCATAGCCCATAACTATTGCTTCTTTTGTATGTATAAAAGGGAGGTGTTTTGGAGGCTGCAGAGGTGTTTGCATGTGCAGATACAAGCATAATTCGTAGTAAGATTGCTGCTAGAACATCTCTTTGTTTGAGTTTGGGGCTTGTGTTTAAGCCAAAATTGATTTAAGGGGAAAACAGTGTGGAGTGAAAAATCAGAGAAGGTTCATTTAAAAGGAAAAAAAATCCACCTTTTAGTAAAAAGTCTTCATATTTCAGCCACAAAACCCCTACTGCCTTGTTCATTATGATCATTACCATTTAATAGCTAGCTCAAAAGTGGAATGTTTTAACACAAAAATTCCTCTGAGGTATTTTCCCTGTTATTGGAACTGTGATACTGATTTATTGTCAACTTGAATGTATCTCAAAACTGGCATGTTATCTGCTAAGTCCAAGGCCAGCACATATTTGGTACTTCACTGTCTGTAATCTTCATGGGACCTATAACTATATCTTATTGGCAGGATAAATCTTTGGCAACACCTTTATTGTGTCTAGGAGACAATGTGGTTGAGGACAAGGTGAGTGCATCAGTAGTGTTAATGGTGCCAAGTTCTAATTTCTGTTACATTGTTCTGTTACTTAGCAAGGGGTAAATTGTCACGGAACCAGCAGAGATGTTTCGTGACTGATGTAAGATAAATACATTCACACACAAATATGAGCAAGAAAATAAAATCACTAAGTTATTCATTAGTGGGACTCAATTTTGCCACTACTAAGCACAACTCTAGACTGAGACATTTTTCATAATGAAAATACATTTAACACACTTTAGAGGGGCTTTTATTATTACTAATTTTTGGACACCATTAGTACTACACACTATGCATTTTACAGCATATAAGACTGTTAACTTGAGTTCTGATATGTCTGTTTAAACTGTTTCTTACATGAGTTTGCCACAGAAAGGCCTTTGCTGACAATTGTTTAATTACTTCATCTTCCTTATGAATTTTAATGTCTGAGGTGCCTCTGAAATAATTCTTTGCAAGTGAGTAATTCTATTGAGTCAAAGAGGATCATTTATGTGCATAAAGTTACTAGAAAGCACAAACGCTTGCGTAACTGGAATCTGTGTTACAAAGTCTTTTCTATAAACATCATTACTAGTATTTTTGTTTTTAGTAAGGTTATTCTGGTTATTTCTACATGTGCCTGAACAAATGGTTTCAATGTGTGCTAGTTTGAAGCTGGCTAGAATGTTTTGGTGAGAAGAACTAGATTACAGGCTGTGAAAGGGAAACAATGGTGATGTCTACTTCACTCATAGGCTTGCTGAGGTGCATAAGAACAAGAATCAAAACATAGATAAGGTACTACTGCCTGGGCTGCACTTCTCTCTAGCCTCTCTGCCATCTCTGATTAATCCACTCTGCTTCCTAACCCCCTGGCTGAACTTCCATTCTTCCATGGGTCTGAGGTAAGGTTGAGAGCGGTGGAAGAAGGTGGGAAGGCAATTGGGAGCCCCTCCTGATGACTCCGGTTTCTGGGTGGGCTGTTGTGCTTCTTTATTACCTTTTACCTTGTATATTTCTGTCTATAACTGTATATACTGTAAATATCTGCTTGTATATTCTGCTAAGCAGTAAATATAAGCTTCATTCAAATTTCCAGAGCTGGCTGGGTCTAGTCTGGGTGATTTCCAAAAGTGGGGGGGGGGGGGCAGGCAACACCCAAACCATCACACAGTGTTGCACTGCTAGCAACATCGTATGAAGATCATAAGATTTTTCAAATGATCTTAATTGATTGGAAAAGCTGTGATAAGTTCAACCTGAGAGCAACAGCTATAAGTAAATCACTATTACTAGGTAATAATAATCTCAATATATTTGAGATGCTTTTTCAAATAATGGTGGAAAATAATGTACTTCTAAAATGTGTGTGTTTTTGCACAACTGCTCTGAAGTAAAAAGGGGAATTTCCTAAGTGCCTGTGCCTGCATAAGACCATGTGAATTTTGGGCTATCAAATGCTACTAACACAGTATAAAAAACATCATGGAAGGCATTGTTGAGATCTGAAAGAGAAGTAGTCAGGAAAAGTTAATGGAGGGGTTGATGTTCTGTGTACTCTTTGGGAAAAGCTTTTGTAATAAATTGCAGTGTCCTGCTAGTTTCATTTTGAATGTACAATTAGAAGTGAAATCCTTTAGTTCTTTATGATCGAACAGGTAATCCTTCCTGTCAAACATTCTTCTTTGAGGAGAGAAACTTTTGGTAATAACTACTTGCTACGCTATTTTTGTACAATATTTCCCTGTAGTTGCAAAGTAAAAAGTTCCAACTGACATTAGAGCAGATTTTGGAAAAGCAAGTGGCACAAGTCACAAAGTGACGTCTTATATGTATGCAGTCATCTTGTAGTAACTTGTTTATGGGCTTGAAGAAGGATTTCTCTCACAGAGCAGTTTCCAGTTAGAGGTATTGGTAGGACATATGGATACTAAGAGTGTCAAGAGACCTCTAACCACTGGAGGGTAGTGTGTTTGGTCTGGCCATCAAATCTTACTCCATTTTAGTGCTTCTTGCAAATAATTCTGAGCTTTTCAACTGAAACCTAACATTACTATTTTAATTAGGTGGGAATGGGAAAGTTCCTTAGTTGATTGTTTCCTGTGTTTGGCTGTAAAAGTATCTTGGAGAGTTAGAGTCATTCTTTGAAAAAGCCCTAAGGAAAGAAATGTAGTTTTGCCTTGAAGTATTTCCTAGCTGGAAACTTAGAATGTGAGGAGGGGAGTGGAAAGGACTCAGTGTTTCAGCATTGGGTAGCAACTAAAGGTTTACCCAAGATCTGTGTTAAGCTTCCAGTATTTTGAAGGCTTGCCT
>NC_087273.1:31988358-32045858 GCF_015220805.1 Pogoniulus pusillus | reverse complement strand
TGGTTTCTGATGAATTAGGCTTGCTTCTTTCCAGACATCAATTGAAAAAGGAGACTAGCTCTTCTGGTTGCGAAGTTGCTGGTACCCATCTATAAATACTTTTGACTTCATCATTCATGGGCAGGTTCATGTAAGGGAATAACATTTTAATTCTACAGTAAGGGAATCCTGTATTCCTTGAATAGGCTGATGTTGATACTAAAAGGGTGGTGAGGAACCAGTTCCTCTGAACACCGAAATTTCATCTTGATTACTGATTTGTTAACATTTTTCCTTGTCAAGTTCCAGAGTCCATAGTGCTTGAGTGACAGCATGAGGGCAGAATGCATAGAGGTACTATCAGCAATAGATTGGTTAATTAATTATTTTGCTTCGTGGTGTATGCATAGAAAGTGCAGATGCACAGCTAGCTAAATACACGTTTATACCTAAGTGAAAGAAGAGCATTAAAATAGATGTTATCATCTTGAATCTCTAAAATGACTGATAGTTCATATTTCATAAAGTCACACATCTGAGAAGTTGGCTTTTGCAAAACAAGCTCTCTGATTATCTGATATCCTCCGGAAGGTTAGGAGAGTTGTTTCCTATATTACTTAGGAAAAAATTTCTTTTTACAATTGAAAATGTCAGCATCAATTTAAAGTAACACTAAGCATGTGCTTGCTTTCTGAATATTATCCTCCTCCACCTCCCCTCCAACCACCCTGCTGAGGATCTGAGTGTGACAGTTTGATTAGATCATCAATCCTTACTGTTAACAGCACTTTTCCTGAACACCTGGGTTGCTAGGTCACATCTGAGTTTAGCTACCGTTGTTTTAGTGACCTAATGCGTATTCACCGTAGCAATTTACATTTGGTCCTCAAATTAAAAGTTACCTTAGAACAACAAGTTTGCTTTAAAATGGCCTTTGTTATCCTGTGAAAGTTATGCTATATGATGTGAGAAAAACTATGAATGATGAACCAGAATTTTGTATTTGAGACATGGTTACCTACTCCAACAGAGCTCTCGTGTAAGTGTGTGTAGCTGCTGCCTTAAAACCAAAGCTTAATTGAGAGTATGTCTCCTACTTAATTCTTTGTCGATGCAGAATAATTCTAGTTAGGTTTGTACTTCTCAGTTCTATTCTGTGTTTTATTACTTCTCAGTATTGTTCTATGCAAAGTTAAATAAGCAAATTTGTCATTTCTTTATAACATTCTTATACTTCTTTCCCCAAATCCACTTTTGAATAGTCAGTACAGTTTGATACCTTTTTTTCCGATTTACAGGAGAAACATCAGTAGAGGCAAATACTTAGCAACACTTTCAGTGCGACTTGCTGAGCATCAGACTGCAACATAAGCATAGAATCAACCAGGTTGGAAGAGACCTCCAAGATCATCCAGTCCAACCTCCTAACATCCGCCTGTCCAGCCAACCAGACCACGGCACTAAGTGCCTCATCCAGGCTTTTCTTGAACACCTCCAGGGACGGCTGCCTCCCTGGGCAGCCCATTCCAATGGCAAATCACTCTTTCTGGCAAGAACTTCCTCCTAACATCCAGCCTATACCTCCTCCAGCACAACCTGAGACTGTGTCTCCTTGTTCTGCTGATGGTTGCTTGGCAGAAGAGACCAACTCCCATCTGGCTGCAGCCTCCCTTCAGGTAGTTGTAGACAGCAATGAGGTCACCCCTGAGCCTCCTCTTCTCCAGGCTAAACAACCCCAGCTCCCTCCACCTCTCCTCAGAGCCTGTGTTCCATGACATTAAATGTAGCTCTTACTAGACTTCTGTGATGTTACAGTAATCCTTTGCTTTTATTCTGAACCTTTCTTGGCTCTGTTAAGAAATATAGGAGATACAGAAAGTTATTAGACCAAGATTCATGTAGTAATACATTAAAAATCAATTTAGACTTTGCCTTTCAGTTTTGAGGGACTGAGTAAAATTAAAGTTAAAAAAAAGGACAAGGAAATACAATAGGGTGAAATAACTTCAAGTGGTATATGTTAGGAGGTAGTTTTTCACAGTGAGAGTGATTTGCCATTGGAATGAGCTGCCCAGGGAGGTGGCGGAGTCACCGTTCAAGAAAAGCCTGCATGAGGCACTTAGTGCCATGGTCTAGTTGGCTAGGTAGGGCTGGGTGCTAGATTGGACTGGATGATGTTGGAGGTCTCTTCCAGCCTGGTTGATTGCATCATTCTGTGTAAAGATAGTAATTCATTAAAATGTTTTGCTTCATGTCAGGTGAGTGAAATGCTTTCTTTCACACATATCCTTAAATCTAATGTAAAGCCGCTTCATGAAAACTGTGGTGTGGTAGTGTTAGGGAAAGAAGCTAACTGTCCAGTTGTCATACATTGATGGAATTGGATACCTAATGAGTATTTTAAACATAAGTAGTCAGACATGAAAAACAGATCCAAAGGCAGTGTAGAGTTAAAATAAAACAAAAAACAATACAAAAATTATAGTAGTGAGAGCTCTTTCTCGCTCTCATCAAAAATACAGATTGAAATTAGGACTGCAAATAAACATTTGGGGCCTGATCTGGTGTCCAATTAAATCAGTAAAATTTTCTTTTTGGATCAAGATCGTCAATGAAGCATCATTTTGCTTGTTAAGCAACATTCTAATTAGACAATATGTTTTTATTTTAAAATAATTTTACTTATGCTACTGTTCTTCAAGAATCAGTTTACTCTGTCCTGTGAAATGCATGAAGAGCCTACTTCTGTTAATCCAGATTCAAAACATATGTTGCAGTCTCTTTGGAGAATTCATAATAAGAATAAAGTAAAAAAAAAAAGCACAAACCATGGCTAAATCTATATGGGACAAAAAATTCAGCAGTACACACTATAAATTATTTTTAATGCTAATTTGCTGCACATGGTTAAAAAAAAGTATGGAGGATCTGGTGTGTGTAATCAGAATATAGAAAAAAATGCTTCTCAGTCTTCAACCAGACATAATATAGGGTCAATAGTATATGCACAGAAAAAGTTACAATGAAGCAGGCAAGATAAGAGAGCAATTCAAACAGCACTTCTTTACCAGTGATGTTATGCAAATGGAAATAGAGGAGGTTGCTTGCTAAAGCTCTTGTAGTTGTTCAAAAGAAGAGTCATTTGTAGTCTCTAAGTAATGCGATGTTGATTTGTATGCATGCATTCATATAATGATTGCAGTGTGGTCAATATGAGGTAGAATCAGTTACGTCCATCCGAATCCATGTCAGCAGAAGTCTCTGAAAGCTGAAACTTTGGGGAAGAGCAGCTCTCACATGCTTCATGCCTGTTCACAGGTTGTTTTTACTTCTTGAATTTGGGAAACTTGATGCAGCCATGCTTATTTAGTTTGAAGTTAAGTACAATAAAGTATTTATTCTGGGGTTGTTATGGGTTTTTTTAGTGGTTGTTGTTGATTTTGGTGGGTTTTTTTAAATCTCTTAGCTTGTTTGTTTTTTTCCTAGGCCAGAAACCAAAATGCTAGAAATTTGGCCATAATCATCCCCAACTATTGATGGCCACCTTTTTTTTTTGGGGGTGTGTGTGTGTGTGTGTATGTGTGTATTGCTTCAAATTACACAATTATCAGTATATTCTCTTTGTTTCTGGTATATTTGTTTGTAGATGAAGAATATTACTCAACTTAAAATTGTTCTCTTATACCTGATTAAGTTATTTTGAATTCTACTGTGAATTTTGGCTTACCTTTAATGTCATTTGCTGGGTAAAGGCACTGTTGGGTAAAACAAAAATGTAATAAGCACTTGTTCACTAAGGGAGCATACACCTCAGCTAGGAGGGCAAGATAGGTCTGCATATCTGACAGTCTTGGGGAGAGACAAACAGAAATCTATTCTATGTGCTTATTTTACTGTATACTGCAAAGAAAATAATTATATCTATCTAATGCAAGTTATCTAATAACCAAGTGAAGGCAAAGCATTGGTAGTTTTTATGGAAATTAAGCTAGGTGCAGTCAGCATTTTTATCTCTTCCCATGGGTTGGCACCACCTGAATGCAAGGAAGTGAAAACTGCCTTTTTTTCATTGCCATTTACAGCATGATCTCAGGAAATGTCTCATTCATCCTAGTTGTATCAGATAAACCTACACCTTTCTGTTTCTGTGGGCAAGGGGCATGTAAGACTGGAAAATCCCCTTGTGTGGAGAGTAAAGTGCATTTAGATGTATGTGTGGTGTTGGCCAACATACTGTGAGCTTATGTAAAGCTGAATTGCTTTCTGTGTTCCTGTTTTCTAAAAAAAGTATTCCTTCCCCTAGCCAGACTTCATTGTTCTTCAGGTGTCCCCTGTGGCAAATGACCACACATAGAAAAGGAGTTGGGGGTCTGCTGCGGTGTTCTCTTGTCTCCAGTGGTAGTCATCTGAGCGGGCTGGACAGAAACATAACCTTTTTATGTTTGATTTTCTTTCCACCTCTGAAGTGAGGGAGTGTAGTAAAACATCAGAATAGCTGATGAGAGCTTGTGAAATAAATAAACTCTAATGGCTTTTTTCTTCTATTGGGATGACTGGTTAAGACTGTTACGGCTGTCACACATGCTGTCATGGCAAAGAGTGGGAAAACAGGAGGAGTTCTCTTAGCAGCAGAGCCTAGCTAGTGAAGATGAGTGCAAACCTCAGCTAGGATGGGAATGCAGGATGAGATGGTGAATATTACACTTGCTGGGGGAAGCTGATGAGGGGAAATTTAGGAAACTATTTGTGTCTGTCTAAATCTCAGAACTTTTCAGCCTGTCAGGAGTCACAGTTTAAGTGTATCTCCCTTAAGGGAATAGATTTGCATTCAAAGTTGAAATTAGGAGACTTTTTGAAGTTGGAAAAAGTACCTTTGAACATCTTGGTGACATCATCCAAGATTAAAAACAGTTTATTTATAATGGGTGAGCTGCTGTCATAAAGTGAACTTAGTGTTACATACTACCCAACTTGGTGTGCAGCAGGGTTGAGTGAGTGGGAATTTGCAACAGGAACTGAAGAACGAGTTGGAACTGATGAACGAGTTACCTCTTGAAGGAAACCATCCAGTGAAAACAGCTGGGCGTCACATTTAAAGAAAGAAATTTGCAGTGCTGATCTGAAGGACAGGACCAGTGTTGGAAAGAAAGTGAAGATCATTCTCCAGAAGACTTCTGATCAACCCAGAGACAGAAGGCCTTGTGGGCATAATAGCAGTACTAAGATCTGGAGAGACTCACTGAATGATTGCCAGTGAAAGGAATTCCTTGCAAAGGATGCAGAGCCTTCCTTCTTTCCTTTGTTTCTGTAACTGATCCAAACCCAGAGCTCTACACAGGGAGTTAGTCCAGTAGACTCTTCATCTTAGGTACAGATTAGGCTCAGCTCTGCTCTAACTGCAGGTCCTTTGTTTTGTATCCCATATAATTTCAATGAATTGTTCTGGTTCAGTTCTCCTTTTGAGTGAAAGTATTTCATGAAGACTTGACCTTGGCAGAGTTGAGACTAAGGACGCACATACAGTACAGACTGCCTATCAAAGGTTGTAATGTCCATTTAGGCCTGACTTAAATCTCTAGTGTAGCTCTTGAGAAGTGTAAATCAGATATCTGATGCAAATTGTTGTTCTTTTGTTTCATTCTCTTTGCTCTGTTTTTAATTAGTATTGTAGCCTGTGACTAATTTTACACAGGCAGTTTTAACGGATGCTGTAACCTCTGCGATGCACATCTCTTTTGCTTTGTTAATGTGCATGAGCAGGCTGCTCTAGGCAAGCACAGAAAAGATGAACCAGTGGACTGAAGAAGAGACTACAGTTGCTATTGATGTGTGTCAGAGGAGAAAGATGTATGTCTGAGGAGCGTGGGATTTACAAGACAAATGCGAGGCATTGTTTACAAGGGACAAAGCCATGCAAATGGCTTATATTTTATTCTTCTTCTGTAATATTCTGACCCTCTATGAAAGAAGCTCTAAGGGAGCATAATGAGCCTTGAACTGTAATGAAGACACATTTTACAGTAGAATCCTTTGAGGGTGAATTCCAGTATGCTAACAAATCAGTATTATTTAAGGCATATGAAAGATAGGTTGCATTTGCATTTTTGATCAAAACATAACTTAGAAATTGCAAAAGTTCATTTTTGCAGGCAATGCATTTAAAATGTCACTTTTACTCCTTGCTTTTCAGTCAGATGTTAAGTGTCTCTGCTTTATCATGTACGTGTGTGTATATCTACATCTTGTCTTTGCTTTAGAATGTTAGGCTTAGAAAGGAGTTTGTCACTTTCTGTGCAAACTTACTACACATAGGGGAAATCATTAGATTTAAGGGTCTGAAAGGGCATAATGCAGTGGATGAAGGTTTTAAACCTCTTTGAGTCCACTTTTCCTTTCTAAACCTTGTCTTTTCCAGGTCTAACACATTATTTTAGTCTCTATAAGAGATTATATTAGTCTCTGTAAGAGTTGTCAGGGTTATCTGTCAATGTCTGAGTCAGGAGGAGGCATTCACAAATACGAAAACATTTTTCTCGAAGTCTGTAGGTTTACTAGGAACATTTTAGAGGAAGCACAAAATAGACAGCAGAGGGGGCCAGGCCCTCTACATCACTAGCCCAGTTGCTGTCAATTTGTTACAGTGATTTTGTTCTGTAGACAGAGGTTCTCTGCTGAGTCCATTTAGCTATTATAGTATTTTTCCTGTTCCTGCACTTGCTGGGAAAAACAATGGACATTCAGGCAACCTTTTTGAGGAGCTTTTGTGATTCCTCTTTCTCACACACTTCAGAAAACAACACAAAACCCCCAGCAACAAACCACCACAATAATGCATAATCATTAATTTTCCTATGAAGCCTTTTTCCCCTGTATAACATTAATGTGGTTGTGTCTTGGGAACAGAAGGAAAAACCTGTATGTATACATACAGCCCTTATAATGCTGAATCACCAAACCATTTTCTGCAGAGCTAGAAATCCTGATTCATTACCTCATCAACTGTTTTTCTTATGAAGTAATAAATTATATCTAACTTTTTTTAAAAGGGCATCATTTTGGTGGACAGCATTTTGGTGCACATCTATTTTCAGGTACTCTATTTGTTCCAGTGATAACTGTTGTATCCAAAAAGAGCAACATACAAAATTCCCATTCTCTGTTTTTTTGTTTGTCTTTTCACAGACACATGTATGTTGCTGTCATGTGTCATCAGTGATGGCATCTTTCTGTGCTTTGATCTGCCACTTAGTGCACAGTTCTTAGGTATCCTACCTTTTGTAAGGTCACTATTTACTATTACTGCCTCTTAAGTAAGTAAGAAAGTAAGACCAATATCTTAGAATCATAGAATCAAGCAGGTTGAACGAGACTTCCAAGATCATCCAGTCCAACCTAGCACCCAGCCCTGTTCAATCAACTAGACCATGGCACTAAGTGCCTCATCCAGTCTTTTCATGAATACCTCCAGGGACGGTGACTCCACCATCTCCCTGGGCAGCCCATTCCAATGGCAAATTAGTTGTACCTGGGCTTACGTGAATGGGCTCATTGTAACAACATCTTTAGCAAGTGGCAGATACTTTGGGATGAAATGATAGTTTTGCCCTATATTTTATTTGCTTTCTTTTACATGAATTTAACATCTTATTCTTGCTTTTTAAAAATGAAAATAGATCAAACCCAGCCAAGTGGCACATGCTACCTTTTAAGGTGCTGTAAAAAGTCATGTAATTCCTATTTCAGGAGGTAGACATTCTTCAGCTACAAACTGCATTCTGTAATTTGACATTAGTAAAAGGAAATTATAATGGGGACACTTTTCATTAAATATACCCACTATATCTTACAAGTATTTGAAATCATAGAATGAACCAGGTTGGAAGAGACCTCCAAGATCATCCAGGCCAACCTAGCACCCAGCCCTGTCCAACCAACCAGACCATGGCACTAAGTGCCTCATCCAGGCTTTTCTTGAAGACCTCCAGGGACGATGACTCCACCACCTCCCTGGGCAGCCCATTCCAATGGCAAATCACTCTCTCTGTGAAGAACTTTAAAGAGATACTAGATAATTCTAAATCTTTGAAGTTCGAGGATCACATAACTGCTGATTAACATAGCAGAACAATGACTTGAATGGAAGCAGGGAGGTAAACTGGCCAGTAGAATTGCCAGTGCTTCCTCTACAGGACTGAATTAAGTACCTAACATGTAACAGCCTTCTAGGTGCATCACTGTATCTCCTCATGTTTAGGGAGGATAAGGAGAATGGTTGGAGAGGTTTCTTCCACTTCTTTTGTTCCAGATTATTGCATCTTCTAGAACTTTAATGTGATCTAATTCTTATTCAAATAATATGATGTTGCTCTTCTATTTTAAAATTTTGCTTTAACTTAATGAAGATAAAAAAATAGAACAGTTAGATGCTTCTAGAAAAGTACAGTGCAGGTCATCATGCAAATACAGGGAAGTGGAAGAGCCACCATTACACTTATACAATGCAGTTCAGTGTAGTCTCTTGGGTAATACAATGGAGAGTTGTTTTCCTCTGTTTTAACACTGAAACATTAAACAGAATGGACACTGAATTTTGGTGCTTCACTGCTAAACAAGATGAACATGCACTTGTACAGTGATGTATTGCAGTGTCCTTGTGTCTCTGAATGGACTTTTGACAGAACCAAAAGCAGGATTCTATATATAACCCATTGTATGAAAGGAGGCTGTGAACAATTTTGTAGATACTCTGCACTGGTACACTGCTGGTGAAAAAACCCAAACAATAAAAATGCAATTTACATCAACTGCTGGAAATCTCTGATGCATTTTCTCTAACATAGACAGAGACTTCCAAAAATATTTATGAGTCTGCTTTCTGATGAATGCTTGATATCATCCCTTAGGATATGATCTCTTTGTTGGATTAAAGGCACTAGTCCTTGAATTAAATGATGTTGGATTTTTTTCATCCTAATACTCTTTACATGTATCTCTTTTAGATGGTGCCGTCTGTTATAGTGCTCAGCCTCCTTACGTTTATCTTCCCTATGAAACAGCTATTGGAGTGGGCTGAACAAATTTCTAGATGATTTTCCTCCAACAGTTTGCAGGTTCTGAAAAATCCATTCATAACAAACCTAGATTCCCTTTGCTCTGTGTGTGTGTTTGTGTGTGTGGTATTTTTTTTGTTGACCTGAAGATTTGTTTTACTGCTGGACCCATGTATCTGCCTGGGGGGTTGTATTCCCACTGCGCTGCTTAGTCCCATGTTGTCTGATCCATCAGCAATCTAATTCACAGATAGTATCATAATTCATGGTGTAATAGATCTTCCACACTGTTTTGTGAGAGAAACTTATTAAAGATAAAAATCTCATGTGGCAGTTGCCCTTTCAGCAGTTTAAGTTTTTGATTCTTCCTTTCCATCTTAAATATATACTGATTATGCCTTGACACCTCTCCTGTTAGACATTCATTTTTCTGTGGTCTTACTGACAGACTGACATGGAACTGGCTGCTTTAACTTTTGCCATTGCCTTCAGAGCATCTTATCTGTGCAGCAAGTTGTATTTCTTTTGGAGCTTGTTCCATCAAATCTTAAATTCTTTTTTTCCCCCAGAAATCTTGCTGATTAGAAACTCTACAACCTCCATGCTTAGACTTCAGTCTATCCTGAGACCACTCATCGCAGATATTTCAATTCTGTTCTTTTGGAGAGCTGTTGTGGATTATTTAGTTATCAAGACTTTATTTTGAAGATAGACAGAATTAGTATGTAGTTTAAAAGCAAATTAGATGTTCTATCTTATTCCAAATACACTTTTCTGTCATGGATTTTGAAATCTGCAGCAAATATTTTAACAGGAAATTATTTATTGTTTTGCCTGTTTCTCTTCTCTTGGTTACTTCAGTTGATCAGAATCTTTAAAGGTAGACTTTGATAACTTTTTTTTCTGATCATGAATAAAATATTTTCAGAAGTCATTTCATAAAATCAGAGCAAGCATACAGTAATTTAAATCTAGAGTGTTTCTCATGGGACTTAAACACTGCAGAGAAGAAGCAGTCTAGAAGGTTTCTGCAATGTGTGGAAGACAACTTCCTATCCCAGCTGTTACGTGAGCCTACCAGGGGGACAGCCCTGCTTGACCTGCTGCTCACAAATAGAGAGGGACTGGTAGGGGATGTGGTGGTTGGAGGCTGCCTGGGGTCCAGTGACCATGAAATTATAGAGTTTTCAATACGTGGAGAAACCAGGAGGGGCATCAACAGAACCTCCACACTGGACTTCCGAAGGGCAGACTTCAGCCTATTTAAGGAACTAATTCAGAAAGTTCCTTGGGAAATAGCCCTTAGAAACAAAGGGGTCCAGGAAGGTTGGACCTACTTCAAGAAAGAACTCCTGCAGGCACAGGAGCAGGCACTGCCACTGAGCCGGAAGATGAGCCGACGAGGGAGGCAGCCAGGCTGGATGGGCAGGGAGCTGCTGAAGGAATTGAAGATTAAAAAGAGAGTGCATCACCTTTGGAAAAGAGGGGAGATGTCCCAGGAGAAGTTCAAGGAGGTTGCTAGGTCTTGTAGAGGAAAAATTAGAGAGGCAAAAGCCCACTTGGAGCTCAGGCTGGCCACGGCTGTCAAGCAGACATTGGGATTTGTTAGAATCATAAAATCAACCAGGTTGGAAGAGACCTCCAAGATCATCCAGTCCAACCTATCACCCAGCCCTAGCCAGTCAACTAGACCATGGCACTAAGTGCCTCATCCAGGCTTTGCCTGAAGACCTCCAGGGATGGTGACTCCACCACCTCCCTGGGCAGCCCATTCCAATGGCAAATCACTCTCTCTTTGAAGAACTTCCTCCTAACATTCAGAAGTAATACAAATTAAGGCATGAGTTTAAATGAAGACAGTCTTGGCATGTCAAGTTTAACTTAGGTATTACAGACTGGCATCTGAGCGAACAGGAGTTTGGGAATAATAAATAAGCAGAGCAGTTGCCAAGAAGTATGTTCCATTCCTGATGCCTCAGGATAATGATTAAAGATGGCACCGTGATGAATTGAACTTGCAAACATTTGGAATTGTTGGTTCAACTGTTTTCTGAAGTGAACAGCAGGCCCAGAAGAAGATGATGGAGATCATCTAGTCCATTCTCTCACTTGTAAACTGTACACAAACATAAGTATTGTTCCCAAATGCATGTTTACAGTCCAGGAGAACTAATAGCGTGTGCACACAGGACCATAACCTGAGTCAGCTGAAGTATGAATTTGGGCTGACAAGGGAAACCAGAAGTAGGTCACCAGCAGTAAATAAGTAAGATTTTTAACTGTGATTCTAAGATGTTCATGATAGATGCTTCTGAAACTTCTGAAAGTATCTTTTAAAGTGACAGTTCTGCAGCTTTCGTGGTGCTTATTCCTCTTCATTAATGTATATGCTAAAACCATGATATTTTGTAAAGTTTAGGATTTTCACATTTCTTGAGAAATACCATGTAGCTTTAGACATTTGGCAGAGGAAAAGGTAGTTGTTTCCCCAGTGACTTTCTATCAGAGTGACTTTGCTTTCAATTTAAGGATTTATTAAAGATATGTACCTTTATATGTTTCAGTTTATATATTCATGGTAGCAATTTGTTTGAAGAATAATATTGTTGGCTTCAGAGATCCTAGATGGTATATCCCAGCCTCCATTTACCTTCTCTGTGTAGTTTAGATTTATTACTAAGGCAGTGGTAATAAGACATTTGTCCCTGTGTTGTCCTGTCCTCAGGGTCCTTGGTTCACATTATTCCTCTGAGAAGTGTTTAGCTAGGACGCCAGAGTTGACTTGCTGAATTCAGGGGTGGTAGGTGAATCTTCTCTGCTCTGACTCCCATTTCAGAGGAAGATGGCCCTAGTCAGAGGAATGGGTCGTTGAACCTGACTGTTTCTGTGCTGTCCTTTCCCCTCCTGTCCCTAACTGAGCTGTTTGTGCATTTTGTCCCTGTGAGGCACTAGGAATTTTACCCCAGGATTGTGCTGTTCCCACCTAGTTTGTGGGGCTGGGAACTGTGCTCAGTTTATGAACTGACAAGCAACCAGCTGGCATTATCTGTGTTGGTTGGCTATAAAGGCTGTAGAAGTTGTTGATAAAGAGAGGTAGGGACTCTGAGAGGTATTCTTTCGGTATGCAGCCTCATTCTGCCCTTATCACAACTGTCCTTGAACAGAATGAATTAGCATTATGTGGTATCATAGTGTTTTCTTAGGGTTGGCTGCATTCTTTCCCTCATGTTCTGTTAATAGCATCAGCTCTGTTGAGAGAAGCACTCTAGCTGTGGTTTCCTTTGACACCTCCAGCAGAAGTCCAGTCTGCATCATCTGACTGAGCATGAAGTTGTACGTAAGAGAACTGTCCTTGTGTAACTTCATATCTTAATGCAGAAGATGAATGGGATGAATACTGAAACAACAGTAATGAGGGTAGAGCCATGAGCAGTAAACAGTGAGTCATGCTAGAAACCTTTTTTCTTTAAGTTTTCAGTGAAGTAATGCTTTATGCAATGTAAGCTATTAAGAAAGAATTTAGTGCTGTACGTCACAAAGTTTGGTTGACGTTACTCTGTTGTTGATTGCATTAAGAAGGGATTGGAGGGACAGTAAGGGATAGTGATGAAGCACTAATTTTAAGGAATGTGGCAACTAGGTGCTTCTAGGATCTGCAATATGAGTAAATATAGCATGTTTAGTAGGGATCTAGTGGAAAGATTGAATGCTACATTAATTGCATTCACAGATGGTCATAAAATGAGAATGTTCAACAAATACAAAGGAGGTTGTAATACAAAAGGACAGAAAGGTGTTGGAAATATGGGCAAGAGATAAAATTAGGTGCTCTGGAGCTATGTAAATTAAAACATCTGAAAACATGCAAGATATGAATATTCAGTGGTAAAAAAGTGTTGAAAAGGAATTGTTAAAAAAGATAAACGTAACAATGGAAGCTGATTAGGAGTGTGGTGTGAACAGACAGGCATACAAGAGAACAGGAGTAAAGTTGTGTGGGCAGCCATTGCATGCATGCCCTGAGAACATAATTTTCTTTCCTTTGGGGTATTTTACCTTGCAGTGCAGAGGTTGTGTGCATCGAGATCCAGCTCTGAATTTATACCATGAGAACCATCTCATTTCCTTATTCAAAGGGCAGATCTAGATCAAGTGGTAGTTCATCTGATGTCCTATAGCTAGATTTCTGGTTTACACAGATTCACAGAATCACACAATGTCAGAGGTTGGAAGGGACCTTGAAAGTTTATCCAGTCCAACTCTGCTCCCAGAGCAAGATCACCCAGAGCATATCACACAGAAAAGTGTCCAGGCAGGTTTTGAATATCTCCAGAGAGGGAGACCCACAACCCCCCAGGCAGCCTGTTCCAGTGCTCTGTCACCCTCATGGTGAAAAAAAAATCCTCCTCATTGTAGAATCAACCAGGTTGGAAGAGACCATCCAGTCCAACCTGTCACCCAGCCCTATCCAATCAACTAGACCATGGCACCAAGTGCCTCATCCAGGCATGTTGCCATGAAACTTCCTACACCTCAGCTTCCACCCATTGCCCCTTGTCCTGTCATTGGGCATCACCAAGCAGAGCTTGGCTCCATCTTCCAGGCACTCACCCTTTACATATTTATAAACATTGATGAGGTCACCTCTCAGTCTTCTCTTCTCCAAGCTAAAGAGCCCCAGCTCCCTCAGTCTCTCCCTGTAATTCATCCAAGTCCATTTGTTTTCGGCATCTAAGAGCAGCAGATCTCATCCTTAAGCATAACTAAAAGTGGCCAAAAGAGGTACAGACTATTTAACTGACTTTCTCCAGTTGGAGGCTTCCAGAGAAAATGATATCTTGCCAAAAAAGATAGGGAGATGATGTAAGAAAGCAGACTATCATCATGCTGTGAGCATTACCAAAGTGATGAGTTAGATAAGTGGATATCCTTCCAACCTACTTGACTTCTAAGCCTTTTATGCCAGAATGGTTCATTTTAGCCCTAGAATGTGTGGGGAAAGCTTTGTAGAACTTAAATTGTAAAGAATGAAGTGCAGATGATATTGATAAGAAGTACAGGGCATCTTGAAGTTTGAGAAGGGAAAAGAAAATACTTCAATCCATGTGGCACAGATCTGTTTGCTTTTTTAGTTCAAATGGGGTTGATGCTTAGACTGAGATATTTGTGTAGTTTCCATCATCCAACGAGAAGCCAGTTGTCTGAAATGTGTTTATTTACGGGTTTCAAATCAAAATTAGAGTTTACCAGTTCATGTAAAATTTGATCTTTATACCAAAATCTGCATGCAGGATTGAGAAGTAGTAATTTTTGATATGATTGTTTGAGATTGTTTGGAGTATCTTTGAAAAAAAAACCATAATAATTAATAAAAAGGTTGCTATATTGTTCTTGGATTAGAAAATTAAATTTAGATGTGAATATTCACTTCAGAGCTGGGGCATAATTTCTGCAGCCAAAAAGGAGGACTTGTTGGCGGGTGGATGGAAAATCTGGGTTGAAACTTGGCAGCCAATTCATTCATCAGATGCCCAATAACATGAGCTGAGCTGCAATCTATGGTCTTTTTTACTAGCAGAACAGAGCAATTGCCCCTAATAGAGGTATGAAAGCATTGCACAGGTGTAATATTCCATTCCAGCAGCAAGGCTGGCCTAAGCCTGTTGAGGCTTGTCCTTCCTGGGAGTCATGTTGAGAGGTAGACAAGCTGGTGAATTTCCACTCATCTGTCTGGTATTGCCACATCATCAAGAGAAGCCATGGAAATACCATCTCCCTGGAAAGTTGTTAGCAGGTTTTCTCTTCTTTTGTTTCTTTTCAACTGTGCTAGAAAAGCAGCAATGATTGTGGGGCTCCTGGTTTTCTGATTGCATGGATATCCTATTCATGACCTTGCAACCACTTTGGTCTCTTCCATGTCTGGCTGAATTTTCAATGCCTTGACAAGGAGATTTCTAAGTGGACTGAAAATTGACTGAGATGCTCAGCATGTCTCCAGACAAATTTCTTCAACTATTTAACTACTGGGGTATTGGCAAAGCAATTACATGGCTGTGAGCTGAACCAGTCTTCAAGTTACATGCTGATGTGTTTAGATCTCCTACAGTACATGCAGTTTCACCTGGTTTCTTCATCAGTGCGTTTAGTTCTCTAGTAACAGATACATAAAATGGATGTGTGGGATTGACAGTTCTTCCAGGTAGCAAATGCTTTCTGCTGCAGCTGGGACAGGGAAAATTCCCACAGTGGAAGACAGAGTAACTCATCATCTCAAGAGGCACAGAGGAACAGTTACTGTCTGTAGCTTATATGTTACAGACAGAGAATTTACAATGAGTGATTTTATATAACACTGATGATCTTCATGTAAGCTTCTTGGCTTAGTTTCTTAGCTAACTTCACTGACCTTTTTAGAGATGTTGAAAAGTAAAATGTTTCTATACTTACACTCTCACTGTTTTGCGAGTTTTTTGTCTCTTGAATTTATATATCTCATGAGTTTGTCACAAAATATGCACACTCTGGAAAACATCTCTCAGTTCTTGATGTTGCTTATGTGTGGTCTTAAGTTTTTTAGGCATTGTTGTTTCTAAATGCACATTAGCTGCTTTGTTAAAGGCATGAGTCTATTAGAAGTATTAAGTGGATGGGGTGGGAGGAGAGCAGAAATCACATGGTCAATTTCTTAATGTTATTTAATGAGAATCTGGGCTAAGAGGAACACAGTTCATTTTCCTGAAGTGATACAGAAGACCTAGCCTCATCACTTACTAAAATCAACAACTGGTCATATCAGTTACTAGTCATTTAACTTTCCCTCATCAGTCACTGTCTGTGGTAGAAGAACCCAAGGGGAGACTCTGCCAGCTGCTCGTGTAAGAAGTAAATCTGTTTAAAGTAGTTTCTAGGACTTGCTATAGTTGTCAGAACAGTGGTTCAGTTTGGTCTCTGTACTGCTTCTGGAAGCTTCTGGTAACTGCTTCAGAGAAGGACATACAGCTTACAACATTTCAGTAAGCTGATATGGAGCAACTTGTTTAGAGGGAATTGCTTCCAAAACCTCCAACTCAGAGTTAGTATATACTTGGTACACTATTTTGATTACTCTTCCAAAGTCCTGTGGCCAGTTTCTCAGTGATTTAGCTCCACCATAATTAACACAAGTTTTTTTGGACTTGGACCTCTTTTTTTGGTTCTTGTTTCCTTATTGCTGGTATTTTTTAACAAAGGCTTTTATGTCAGCCACTAAATGTTTAAACCTTCTCTGTGTATCCACCTTATATATTCTTTTGAGTACTTTCAATTAAAAGAGTGGACCATACTGGCATTTCTTAATGCTATTTGCTGTTCCCTTTTCACCCTAACAAGTGAAATCTGCAGTGTTCCTCCACGCTCTGTGAGTGAGAAACTCTTTCACTGCAGCCTAATGATTCCAGATCTCTTAAATTATAAAAGCCTCTCTACACTGGTAGTTACCATGCTCTAAAGAAGACAGTGAAATCTCTTGAAGAACATTATGTAGCCACTTTCTATTCATTCTTTCCAGCTATGAGCATCTGTCATTGACAAAGGTCTTCAGTCCTCTTTGAACAGCTAAGTAAGTGTCTTGCTACTTACAAGGCAGTATTTGAGACACCAGCATTTATATGTTTAGTTAGACTGCATCTTAAAACAGAATTGCATGGGGATTATGCATTCTTGACCATTTTATTAGGTGTTAGTAGCATGTGTGTGACCACTCTTTGGAAGTGCTTTCATATGAAATACTTTGAAACACTATTGTTTCTTCCAGTCCTATAATTTCAAAGGATTAAAGAAATCCCCACCCCACATCTGAATAAATTGATGCTGTGCTAGGACTGGGCTTTTTAGAGTGGCATTCAAGTTCATGTTCATGCCACAACCACAACCTATGGTAAGGAATGGACTGAGACATGATCACCCCAAGCTCTCACCTGTTTAGCTTCTATCTAAAAGCTTGTCTTTTGGAAATGTGCTGAATCTCAAGAGCAGCTAGGCTCGAAGCAGTTGTAGGATTAGAGTTTGACTCTGCTGCTATGCTGCTCAGGCTGTGGAGGACAGCCAGCTGAAGCTGCTGAAGTGGTTCTTCACTTGTGACACTGCCTTACACCTAATGATTGCTCTGGTAGTGCATTTTTGCCATGACTGGGAGATGACTAGTCTTTGCTCCTCTCCCACCATCATTTGTGGCTGTTACATGGGGCCATAAATAACCTTTTGCAGTAGCATAGTGGAAGTTTTTTAAGTGTTTGGGTGGTTCCTGCACACTATAATGTTGTACTAGGACAACTTTCTTTGACCATAGTGCTTGAGCAGAGTATTTAGAGAGGCTTGTGAAGAACTTCCTGCTGCATAACTTCTGAACTCTTCATTCATGTTATAAGACTGTAATTCTTTTTCTATGAAGCCATACACATCTTATGTTAAAATTGAAGGCTATCCACAAATGTGATTAGTAATAAGACACTAAAATATTCTTTGCAATTTCAGAAATGAATGTTGTGCTTAAGCAAATAGCTTCCTCTGCAGCCGTTTTGGATGTTGTTGGGTTTTTTCTGCCGTCTTCCTGTACCGTCAGAGCCTCTCAAATGCTGTTCTGCAATGTTATCATTGCTGGTGCTTCTCACGATCAGAGCCCGGTATTATAATCATAACTTATTTGCTGGATGTAAATGGATAGTAGCTGAAACCAAATTTCTTTTCACCTGTATAATCAAAAAATATTATTTGGATTCCTAGAGGTGAAAGGAGGCAATCTGAAACTTCATCTTTGAAGAGAAAATTTCAGAGGCACTTTGTCACTGTCATGTCGTGGTGCAGACATCTGTCAGACTCTATTACAAATCCAACTTTCTTATTCGATGAGTTACTCAATTTGCAAATTGAGACCTCTCTGCTTTGTTAAAAATTATCACTGCTCATCCGAAAACCCTAAGTGTTTAAAAGTATAAGATGACAGCTTGAACGCTTAGGGATGTGGACTGTCCTTATAAGGACAAATTACCTTCCTGGATGTCACATTTAAATGTTTGGCTGCCTATCATCTACAGGGAATTTAGCATGATAAATCTTTTTAGATCTCTGAGTGTTGGAAGAATTGTAAGTGAAATGCACGAAAGGTTTTGAGGTTCAATTTTTCTTTGTGTGCATCTTTTATAGAGAAGGCATCAAACGTCTCTGATTTCAAGTACTTTAAGTGGAAGATATTGCTTGAGGTCATCTCCTTTATTCAGAAATATGAAGCTGTTTTCTTTCTTTTTCATCTAAATAGGGATTTTTATGTGTTTACTAAGTATATGTATTGGGCTGTTTTATAGTGTGAATCAGGGTGGATGAAGCTAAAGATTAAAAGGTTAATTTTTTTCCAAGCAAAGATACTGTCGTGGAGTGGATCAGACCCAATACTTCAGCATCCCATCTGATAATTTCATTGTCAATTCTAGTAATATTTTCTATTCTTATGGGAATGAAGATATGCTTGACTACAGTTAATTACATTTGAACTAGCTGTTTCTAAATGATGCTAGGTGTTTATCATATGGATGGTCCCATGGCAACAAAAACATGTTTTCATCTTCTCATTTCTTGGATTGCTGTGTATTTTTGGTGTTGCTTTTCTTGATTTTTTTTTTGTTGAGATAGGTTATATATATCCTGTTAACTAGGTGCTGTTTGTCTGTGGCCATTCTGCTTCCATTCAGTGCTTTATACATGTTTATTTTTATTTAAGAAATAGGTTACTATCAGAGGAAAACAGCTTTGATCTCCTTTCATATAGCACCAAAAATTCTATATCCCCTTGAGGGATGTGAGAGTCACATCTCCAGTTTTACTTACTGCCATCCTCTTTCAGTCCAGCTTGAAAACTGAATGTTTTTTTGCAAGAAGTATTCAGATAATGATTGTCTTTAGTTCTATGCCAACTGTGCTTTTTCCCTTCAGTGCTCAAATAAAGGAGTAGAGGAAGCAGTTTTGACAGGCCTGAAATATCCTTGGGTTTGGCCATTATGGGGAAGAAGAGCTCTGTAGGTTGCTCCTTTCTTTCAAGATCTCAGAGGTGTGACAGCTTGATCGCTTCAGTTCCAGGAATGCTTCTTAGTCTCCTACTGAATGAATTTGGTTGGAGGTTGGGGGAGGGGTGAGGTGTGAGTTGGTTGATTAGTAATTTTTAACCTTGATGCTTTTAGAGCCATTATCTATAGGTCCTAAGGCTGATCATTTTCATAGTTAGCTATAGAAAATCAAGATGCTCTGGATTCCTGAATTTGCATGTGAAGCCTTTTGTGCTAAGCAGAAACCTTTCACAGGCCTGGAAAGGACTTACCTGTTCCTCTTACAGAAAGATGTTGTTGAGACTGTTGTGCTGAACAAAGCCCAATTGTTATGTGTGTGATGACCATGAGGCAAGTGCTAATGGGTGCTGTGCAACGTGATTCAAACAACGCAACAGCTCTATACTCTTCCAGCATGGATGGATACCAAGCTTTTGGGAGTTTCAGAAGCACTTTGATGTGTGATCCTGTGCCCAATTTCAGACCCAGTGTCTCAGATGACATCAACTCAGGCCTGCCTGAGGTGAAGGAAGTTTTGCTTCTGAAGTCTTAGGATGATCCTCAAGATCAGATGTCTTGAGGATCGTTAGGACTCCTTGTACATTCTGGAAACAGTCATAGAATCAACCAAGAGAGGAAGAGACCTCCAAGATCATCCAGTCCAGCCTATCACCCAGCCCTGTCCAGTCAACTAGACCACGGCACTAAGTGCCTCATCCAGTCTTTTCTTGAACGCCTCCATGTTATAGTCCATGCTATAAAGCAAAGTATCTAAGAGGTTTGTGACAAAATCACAAAAGATTGTGACTAAGAAGTATTTCTGTGGTAGAGGAACACATTTCTGAATGCTTGAGACATGTCTGCAGATTGCTGCTCAGGTCTATCAGAAGCTTTTTTCAGATGGGAGCCTTGAGGGCTTTTCAGCTAGGTCTGCTTGCACATCTCTTAGGGCTGGCACCTTTGACAAAGCAGTGAGTGTTAATTCCATACTATGCTTTACAATATGTGAGCAAATGAAGCAAAGAATAGCATGGGGAAAGGCCAGGATACATATTTAGTTTACATTAGATGTGTTCAAGAGAATGGAGCTGCAGGTTTTTCTCTTGTCTCTAGCTGTTGCTGCTTGGGCTTTGACCATGTTGCCTCGGATGTTCTTTGAGTAGAACACAAAATAGAGCTTTTGGGTTTTTGCTGTTGTCATTGCCCTGTTGCACACTTGCTGTGCAGCACAGGCTTCACTGCAGGATGTTGGGTTTTGAGCATGATGATGACAGTGTTAATTTGGGGCTTTATGGACGAAGTCTGGCATGAGTTTTGCTGGTAAGGATTTCAGATAGACATCTATCTTACCACACCTGCAGAGACCTCAAGGATTTTTTTCATATTGCAGAAAAACGATGAGATAAGTTTTATAAAGCAAAATTGACTTGGGCAATCTACAGTTTTAGCTACAAGTAGGTTTGCTGAAGCCTTTCTGTGTTGTATCCAGTCCTGACACACGTCAGTTCTCTTCCCAAAGGACTTCTTTTTAAATGTCTATAAATATTGGACCCCTCAATTCAAGAGATGTTGGAATGTGTCCAGAGAAGGGCGACAAAGCTGGTGAAAAGCCTGGAACACAAACCCTATGAGGAGAGACCGAGGGAGGTGGGGTTGTTTAGCCTGGAGAAGAGGAGGCTCAGGGGTGACCTCATTGCTGTCTACAACTACCTGAAGGGACATTGTAGCCAGGTGAGGGTTGGCCTCTTCTCCCAGGCAACCAGCAACAGAACAAGGGGACACAGTCTCAAGTTGTGCCAGGGAAAGTATAGGCTGGATGTTAGGAGGAAGTTCTTGCCAGAAAGAGTGATTTCCCATTGGAATGGGCTGCCCAGGGAGGTGGTGGAGTCACCGTCCCTGGAGGTGTTCAAGAAAAGCCTGGATCAGGCACTTAGTGCCATGGTCTAGTTAACTTGATAGGGCTGGGTGCTAGGTTGGCCTGGATGATCTTGGAGGTCTCTTCCAACCTGGTTGATTCTATGATTCTATGTTAGAATTTCATCAAGGAGGGGTGCTTATCTGAGTTTGCTTAATTGTTCCAAATTTAAAAAAAAGAAAAAAGAGCTGTAGGGAGGTGGTAGGGAAGGTCTCTTGGTTTAATCATGCTCTGTTTCTGGAGTTTGGAAGTGGAGGCAGAGAATAGCACTGCCTGATGAATTCTGAGCAGTGGATACACAAATACTGTATGACAGCAGGGAAGTTTTGATGGTTTACTTCACGAGTCATTCTGCAGGCTCTTCCTGTAATGAAGGAGGGTGTGAGGGAGTTTGGAGTGTGCTTTCTATGTTAACTTTTCTCTAAAAGTTGCTCAATTCTACCAGCTGATCTTGCATGAAGGTGTGAACTGCTGAAAAAGTGAGGTCTCTTCCCATCTGGGGTATGAAACTGATTTGGTTCCAGAGCATGATTCAGTTTTTAGAAAGGGTAGCATTTCCTACTGAAATCTTTCCTTGGATTCTCTAATTGCACTTTTTCTGCCTTATTCCTCTGGATTCCTAAAATTTGCATTAAAGGAGCCCCTCGACTATGCTTAGGTATTCATTTAGGCCACCTGCAACATGCAGAGTGCTGTCTGTCACAGTCGGTGCCATCTGCTTCTTCAGCCACAGCTTGAAACTGTGATCACTAGAGCACATTCCAGAAGTGCAGTATCAAACCTGCTTAAAAAAGGCAGCAAACATGAATCTCAGTTGGGTAGCCAGTAGAGAGCTGGCTGCTTACACATGATTTTATAAACTTTTCAGCCTAATCTGAAGTTTGTTTCACACAGAGACGTTTTGTTGCTTTTCAGCACCCTCAGAGTGGGGGCCAGAGTAGCTTACTCTCATCCATATGTACAAATTCGGGTGAATACCACCTGTAAGGTGACTTTTCTAAGGCTGGGCACCATATGAGCCTAAACCTATGTCTCGGAGGGGTGTTCTGCTGCCTACATCAATTGTGCTGGAGGGGAGAAGTTATTTGGTGCAAGATGATATTCTATAAAAAATAGATAATTTATTAACTTCAATATTCTGAACTCTCCCACCCCCAACCACTGCATTTTAATATTAATACTTGGATCTTACATGGTTATGGCAGACATTCTAGGAATAATATCAAACAGTAACTTGTTAACAACTAGCAAACATTCAAACTATAAACAAGAGAGAGGAACTTCCCCACGGCCAGTGTGCTGCTTGGGGTCAATGTGCTGCTTGCCCAGTAGATGGGTCCAAGCTCTTTCTGCTCTATGGCAGGAGGCAATAGAAACTACAGAGGCATTAAAGCATTTACTCACAGATTCTTATTAATTATCAATCATCCTCCGTGGCCACGTCACAGCCTATATAAATGTCCAGTCTTCAGGAACTCTGCCCGTGGATGCCAAGGCTGGAATCCTCCCGGCTTCAGGGGAAATTAGACAATCTCTGAGCTTGTTCTCCTGGCTGCTTCTGGATGCTCTGTCCAGGGATTCTAAGGCAAGACCTTCAGGTGCAGAGGCTCAGTGCAGCAAGAGTTTACTGAGGAGGGGAAACAGGAACTGGGGACCAGTGACCAAGGGGAAGTACAAATATAATTTGCTCAAGTCATCATCAGTTTGACATTTGAGGTCAAAAGTTCTCTTGCATGGTTATGTTTCTCACATATAGACTAGGGAAATTTCAGCTTTGTTGCAGAAGGAGCATGTGTATGTGATAATCTTTGATGCTGTGAACAGAAAAGCATACTGTTTGGTTTTCCTATGTTTCTATTCTACCTGAAGGGAGGTTGTAGCCAGGTGGGGGTTGGTCTCTTCTCCCAGGCAACCAGCAACAGAACAAGGGGACACAGGATGAAGTTGTGCTGGGGGAAGTGTAGGATGGATGTTAGGAGGAAGTTCTTCACAGAGAGAGTGATTGGCATTGGAATGGGCTGCCCAGGGAGGTGGTGGAGTCACCATCCCTGGAGGTGTTCAAGCAAAGCCGGGATGAGGTACTTAGTGCCATGGTCTAGTTGACTGGCTAGGGCTGGGTGCTAGGTTGGCCTGGATGATCTTGGAGGTCTCTTCCAACCTGGTTGATTCTATGACTCTATGATTCTATGATTCCAGTTTTCTAAATTACTTTTCTATTCTGTAACCAAAGTAAATGAGGTGGATAAGCTACTTCCCCAGAATTCTAAAATAAAACATTCTGCTTCTATCATTTGTTAAGCAAAAATATAGTTTACAAAATTTCATCATTTTTATGGGCTTGGTTTGGTACCTACCAATTAATGTTTGGTTTGTTTGATTTCACCGAATCTGTGCAGTATTGGAACTATCACTGCCTGGTTTTCTTTCTAACATGTTTTACTAACTTATTCCAGGGAAAAAACCCAAACAAAACCCAACAACAACAAAAATCAACAAACAAACAATCAAACCCAACAACATAAGCCCCCAAGCCTCTTTTATTAAAAAAAAAAATAGATTTGATTTCAATGTCTGTAAATTTTTTAACATACAAAATCGAGTCAGCTCTGCAGAGTTCCATGTGCTTCAGTGGTGACAGTAGTCTGAGGGGGGGAAAAATGATATCACAGGAATGGAAACAAATGTGTTCTCTCACTCTGGACCTGAAGCTTTTAATTCCACACTTGGGGAAACAGCAGGATTTACTGGGGTCAGTTGCAGTCCTTTGGGATATGTATTATTAAAGTGTGTGTATGTGCGCGTATAAGTGTTGCAGGGAAGAGTAGAAGGTCAGAACATACTTTGCAGTTTTATTGCATTGCATTAGATTTTCCTTTTAAAACTTATTTGTTCTCAAAATCACACATAAACCACCCCACATGTGTTTACTTGATAAATATTTAAATAGTTGCATTTAGCCTTCAAGTACAGTCTGCATGCTTATTATGAGCGGGAACAGAAAAATAACCAAGCACTTTTTTTTTTCCATTTAGAAGTTACTTTTGCAGGTTTTCTCCCATTGGACTTTATGTACTTTATGTGGTGGTTTTTTTAACTCATTTTATCATTTTAAAGCATTTCATTTCCAGGACGCTTCTCACAGAACTTGTCCTACAATGCTTATTTGTTTATCTGTCTGTGATGTGTGCCCCAAACCTCCTTTCCTAGCTTTTTATCTCCCACTGGATGGAAAACTAGGCCTGACTCTCTTTTGTCGTGCTGCCAGGGCATGTGGTTTCAGAATCAGCAAAGCTATCCACAAGAAGGATCACTTTGTTGTGGATGAGGTAAATGATGTGCACCCACGACCTGCTGCTCAGGTTTGGGCTGAATTAGAGAGCAAATGTTGGTGCAAAGGGGTCTTGGGTGCACCAAGGACCAGCCTGCTTTAAATTAGAAGTGGGAATCAGCAGAAATGACTTGAAAATAAGTTTTATAAAGTCACAGTGTCCTCCTATGTGGTGCTTTATTCTTGAAGCTGATAAAAAAAATGTGAGCTTGTGTGTTTAGTCTTCAGCACTTAGAATCACAGAATCAGTCAGGGCTGGAAGGGACCACAAGAATCATCTAGTTCCAACCCCCCTGCCGCGGGCAGGGATGCCCTACCCTAGATAAAACTGGCCAGAGCCTCATCTAGCCTGGCCTTAAACACCTCCAGGGATGGGCCCTTAACCACCTCCATGGCCAACCCATTCCAGCCTCTCACCACTCTCATGCTCAACAACTTCCTCCTCAAGTCTGAATCCCTTTGACAAATGTGAATCTATTTATTCCCAGCTTTCAAAAGTATTGTTGAGCTACTATCCAACTTCATGCTCATACCCTTAATAGTATATTAGAAATTAAGCAATAGTAATGTATAGGAAATATCCACAGCAGTTTTCTTTTTGAATTTAGAACAATAAGCAAGGAGCATAATCATTTTAATGTACATATTACTTAAGGCCAGACAAAGTTGAAAGAAGATGTAATACATGTAAGATATATAAATGTCAGAAGAATCTCTCTGCTCTGTCCATATCCTGAGTTCTTCATTCTGCCTGCAGGATCTGAGCCCCAAAAGGAAAATATGATGAAATATTAAAAAAAAAACCCAAACCCAACAGCTTTTTTTCCTTCTTCCTGAACAATTTGCACTGATTGGATTGCAGCCTGAAATTTCCATTGTAGCTGCTGTTGCTTTGAGTAAAACAATTACTTTTTATTAAAAATGTCAATTGAAATGACTATTTAAATCTGGCTTGAATTAAAAAAAGAGAATAGAGAACTCTTTGCTGGTTACTGTTGTTTTACATGGGATTCTGTGTTGTGGAAACTGGACATAATTTTATTGAATTGATTTTCTTTTAATTGGTATTAATGAAAATTACATGTGTCTGTAAAGGGAGAATACAATTCCTTAAGGGCCTTAAGTTGTCCTGATGCACATGTGCAATTTGCATTACTCTTAATGGGAGTTGCATTTTCCTCAGTGGTGAGAATGAATTTCTTGGGCCTAGATTGTAGATAACATTTGTACAAGTGGTAGCAAAATGCTTTCTTTGGCACAAAGGCAGCGAGGGAGCATTTACAGTACTCAGAACGTGAGTCGTAGTCGTGAGCCAAGGTACAGGCAGGGCAGGACCCCAATTCCTTCTCCTCTTCATCTGGCTCAGCAAGTGTGGTTTGCAGAGCTCTCTGCCTTCTTTTTAGTGCTGTGGCTTCCATTCCTGAGCTCTTGAAAGGATTTTAGGAACTCTAATCTGAAGGAAAATGGTAGCTAGACTTTCTGTCTTTTAGAAACCACTGGTGAACTCTTAGTGTCTATGAAACTGCAGTTCCAGAATGAGTTATATTCATTTTTAAAATGTTCTCTTAATATTTTAACCATGTTGGCAGTTACAATGAATTGTAACAGCAAATGTATAGAAGCAATTAACCTGATGGATGAACCTTGGGGTAAAGATAATTTGGCTTTTTGTGCCCTTCCCATGTGCCCATCATCAAATTCATGTTACATAACATCCTTTTAGATATTGGTAGATCTTAATTTTTATCAGTGCAATATCACTATACCATCATGTTAGTCTAGTCAGAATAACTACTGCAGACAGAGAAAATTAATCCAGTTGGAGTAGTTCAGTATTTTAGTTTTATTTTTCTTTGTAGAGATAAATAATTTGCCTGAATTAGGAAGTGGAGTGTCTGGTCTCAGCCAAGAAATAAAATAGGAGTTTGCAGTCCCTCTTGAGGTGCACCTTCTTTGACCAGAATTGACAGAGTGGTTAGCTATCAATGATTGAAGGAAATACTAAAATCAATTATTATGATACTTCCTAGTGAGCTTGTTTTGTGAAATCAGTCTTTCAATTTGATCTTTAGGTACTCTTCTCTTTAAAATGAAAGAAAGAAAACCCCCACAATAATTATAGAGCTACACAGTCTGATAAACGTGATGGTAGTTTGTGGAAAACTTCTTTGTTCCTAATTTCTTGAGCTTGGCAGTGTATGTTTCAGGCACTGAGGGAAGTAAGCATAACTTAATCACAAAGACTGGATTTCTAAACTCTATCTCCTAATTTCACTGTTTATGGAAATATATTCCTTGTTGCAGTAATATGCATGCTGAAGTATCAGTATGTAGGGACAATAGAATGAGTTGAGGGATTTACTGATTTCATAGTGTTTATGCAATAGAAGTTAGTATGGCATTAGAATTTCAGTCAGCCCAATCATTGGCAGTGATTTATAACCAGAGTTTTAAATGAAATTGGGAATTAGGGGAGAAACATTACTTTCTAGTCAAGTCAAGCAGCTGTGTTGTGGACAAGGGGTATTTCTTCTTGACTTATACTCAGTCTGCGTGCATCAGGAACTCCAGTCTGAAGGAGCTTATAATTTTAGCAGTAATTGCCATGCAAATTCCATTCCTGCCTGTTAAAATGATGAGAGGAAAATATAAGAAAAACAGATGCTCTGACCGCGTAAAGCCCATCAGATCCTCAGATCCCGTGTAACATAGCAAATGTTCTTTGCTAATGGAATTCAAGAGGAAGAGCTTTTTTACTTCTCTCTCTCTCTCTTTTTTTTTTTCCTCTGTGGTGACATGTTAAAACACTGAGAGCATCACTTTGCTGGTGCATAGTGAATATCAGTGCTTTCAGCTGTTACTTCCTACTACACTGAGAGTTGAGGAACTTTGCTGGGGACCAGCTGTATTCTCCTCCTTTCTGATAGCACTGTGTCTGCTGTGAGAATGTTTCTTCTTGGACGTGGAGTAGAAGAATTGTTGCTTCACACAGGTGGTGATGCCCCATACAGCCCCACTGCATCTGCTTCCATTGTATATGCAGGGAGCAAGGCATGAGTGGGGCGTGGTCAAGTTCCCACCTCCTCCCATGGGGCTGGATAGAAATTTCCATACTGATATTTAAGAAGAGAGAACAAAAGGAAATAGCAATTATGTGGTCTAAACTGTGTAAAAAGATTCATCACAAATATCAAATACCCTTTACCATAAGGGCAGTGGAACACTTGCACAAGTTGCTCAGGGAGACATTTGAGACCCCTACCCTGGAGATATTCAAGGTGAGGCTTGACAGGGCGCTGGACAATCTGATCTAGTTGAGGATGCCTCTGCTTACTGCAGAGTGGGTTGGACTAGATGATCTTTGGAGGTCCATTCCAACCCAGACCATTCTATGATTCTACTAGAGAAAGAATTATTTAAAGATACATAAATACAGCAGTGTGCTAAACATACAGCCTGGGCTTACCAGAGGCAGATCTTACCCATCTAACTTGTTAACATGTCTTTAGTAAGTTTTGTTTGGCAACTTTTTCTCTTGACAAAGGAAATTCATATGGTTGGATTTCAAAGTAGATGCCATTTGAAAATTGGTCCAGTTAGAGGATTAGTACAAAATTTGGAGGTGATAATTCATTAGTTAAAGGCATAATAGCAAAAGGTTATCTTTTTTTAAAAGAAGTAGTGAGCCAAACAATAGAGATAAAATTCCACAAAGAGGGATGTCAATACCAATTTACTTACTCTTTCCAGTAGATTGCAGGATATAGTCCTTTGGAGTTTATTGGTAACATGAGCTGTAGGGATATTGTAAAATTCCAAACAGATTATCAAATGGTAAAAGCAGGATGACTTTTGCAATAGGAGCAGTAATGAGATGAGTAAGAACTGCAAGATCACACAAACAGTGGTTAATACTGTTTTCACTATAAAGTCAAAGGCCTTTTCATTGGAAATAAATGTAAAATGATATGATTTTTTCATTTGATCACCAGACTAAAAGGCTCATGTGATGTCCTGATAAGACAAACTGGGTAATGACAGTTTTAGGATGAACCTATAGAAGTACTTGCTGCAAAGGGATGTGGAAGTATTAATACTGTAAAAGTTTGCCCAAGTGAGACATCTCTTCAAGTAGAATGGTGTCAGCCAGTCTGGGTGAAGCAGACAATGTCAGCAGAAATCCCCTAAGAGTAAAAGTTAAAGTAATCTGACTGAAAATGAAGCAGACTTGGTTTTACTTCAGGCAGAAGAAACTGAACAAAACACAGGTTGGTTGTTTTTTTCTTTCTTCAAAGGAGTAAGGGTCTGGAACAACCTACCTGTAGAAACAACGGGAACAAAATAATTTCAGAAGTGGATTGTGCAATGCATGTCACTGGCCTTGACATAAGAAAATCCCTGACAGCTTGCTGCAGTCATTGCAGTGGGCCCCATAGCGATTGCAATGCAAATGGAATGTCCTCTAAGTCCAATTTCATGCGTGTCTGTGCAGCTGACCCAAAGCTGCATTCCCTTGTTTCAGCAACAATTGCCTTAAAATACGATTCTGCCATTTGGGGCTTGAGGAGGAAAAGAGATGGTGCCTTAGAAACCAAGTCTGAGAACATTTGTCAGTAGTAGTTCAGGAAAATGGATTTTGTGCTCTTGAGCCACTGGAATTACCCTGTTGAGGTCATGGGAAAGAAAGTTAAATGAGGATTGACAGCAAGAGGAAATACTTAATATGATACCAATATTCAGAATGGAAAAAAAAATGCTCACAGGTGAGCTTAACCTGGTAAAGTTATACAAGCTGTTGATGAGACAAATTTATAAGCACTGAGTATAATGGAAATTAAAACCAGGGAACAGAGAATGACTGTGGTGATACTGAATTTGTAGATTTTGCAGCCATAAATAGGTAAGGAAACAACATGAAATGATCCAGAAGTGAGGAAAAAATATGGGCAGGGTAGAAAATGATGTTTTCTTAAGAAAACTATAGCCATATGGAAAATTAGTCTGAAATACACTTATCAGAAATAGTCAGCGTTCAGGAGACTCTTGAAACAGAATAATGTCAAAATGCTTTGGTTTTAACATTTGCAATGCCCTGGCATTGGCAAAGTCAAATTATAACTTGGCTTTAGATGCATCCGGACATGCACTAAACACAAGTTGCTCAGAAAGCACTGTTGAAATTTCCCATCCATTTCTGGGTAACAGAAGTTGTGCTCAGTGAAGAAGGGACAGTTATTACCACAATGTGTTTGATAAATGGAAGGGCAATATTTATTTAGGTATGGACAGCTGGAACAAAGGCAGCCTGTCAGGTACTGACAGACACTGACAGCTTATAAGCATTTGAAAATAGGGAATATGGGGGTTTCCAATAAAATAGAGGAGGGTTAAGGAAAATTACACTGGCTGTAACAGTTGAGTATTGGCTTTTGTTAGTAGTTAATTTAACAAAGGTGTGGGGACAGCAGGGAGGGTGCTATAGGGAGGCTGTAAAACACTTTCACTTGTGCCTTTCTTTTTTCATTCATTCATAACCTTTTAAAAAAAGTTTTCTTTGGGTACTGTGATATTCCAGGCTTGGAATCAGTTCATTATGAGTCACAGGAGGCAGAAAATTATTGTTCTGCTGCAGAATGACTCTTATATCCTCTCTGATAACGATTTTGTTTTGTTGAGGTTTTCATTCTCCTTTTAAAAGGAAATAAGACGTTGACTCTTAATATATTAACATAGCCCATCAGAAGCCCAGATTGGAAGATGGAAAATCTGTTATGGCTGTTCAGAAAATCACTTCAGAACATGTTCACTTGGCCCTTGCTAGGAACTCTACCACTATCTATGAACAAGATGCTTGAGTGTGTCCAGAGAAGGGCGATGAGGCTGGTGAGAGGCCTTGAGTACAGCCCTATGAGGAAAGGCTGAGGGAGCTGGGATTGGTTAGCCTGGAGAAGAGGAGGCTCAGGGGAGACCTTATTGCTGTCTACAACTACCTGAGGGGAGGTTGTGGCCAGGAGGAGGTTGCTCTCTTCTCTCAGGTGGCCAGCACCAGAACGAGAGGACACAGCCTCAGGCTGTGCCAGGGGAAATTTAGGCTGGAGGTGAGGAGAAAGTTCTTCACTGAGAGAGTCATTGGACACTGGAATGGGCTGCCCGGGGAGGTGGTGGAGTCGCTGTCCCTGGAGCTGTTCAAGGCAAGGTTGGACGTGGCACTTGGTGCCATGGTCTGGCCTTGAGCTCTGTGGTAAAGGGTTGGACTTGATGATCTGTGAGGTCTCTTCCAACCCTGACAATACTGTGATACAGTGAGCAACGTGTCCAACCAGACCTCTCAACTATTGCAATATGGTTTTTTTTTCACACTTTCTAACTGGAGCTGACTCTAGAGCAATATTCCAACATCTGCTTATTGCACTGTTCCAGATTGTCACCTATGAGTTTATCATCAGCAAGAGAATGAGATAGCCATGCTTTAAAAAGAGATGGGGGAAGATGCTGTAGCAAAGATGACCCATTTTGTTGTTATTCCATAGTACAACACACACAGCTGCTGAGAATACTTTTTTCTTCTGTACTTTCACTCTGTGTCATTCTATGTTTTGTTAAAGGATAAGTAAGATAAATAAGAATGCTCCTCCCATTAAGGAGTTACGTGGTTAAACTGTTTCACTGGGAAGAGCATGAAAAACCTTGATGTTGCCATTAGAAGAGTTCTCAAAACCTGCTCTTAGCCTTTGTCTTTTCTTTGGATACCACACCTCCTTCCCATAATGTAAGTGATTTGTTGTTACTTTGTAACAAAGGTGTCTGTGCTTCATTGTTATGGCATGGGAGGAATAAAGGGATATGCTAGGGAAGCTGGAGAGAGGAGTCTAGAACTAACCTTAGCAACATAATTCATCAGCGTTACTATGGCATTGAGTATGTGCATATCATAGAATCATTTTGGTTGGAATAGGCTCTTCAGAGTGAGTCCATCTAACTCTACCAAGTCTGTTGCTGAGCCACCTGAACCATGTCCCTTAACACCACATCTAAGCATCTTTTAAACACTTCCACATGGTGTTTAGCTTCCTTTTGGGAAAGATGATATATAAAAGAGGCTATGAGCCTAATGAGTTGTCGGTTGAGTATGGCCTGCAAACAGTGTGGACTCTCTGGGTCATCAGTCCCCACTGGGATGTAAGAAGGAATTGATTTGTTTGGCTTATCTGTAGCATTGTTTCCATGTTATTTCTCAGCCCTTCAAGTCTATGGCATCCATAATGCCCTACCAATAGCATTATTATTTCTTCATAGAATCATAGAATTAACCAGGTTGGAAGAGACCTCCAAGATCATCCAGTCCAACCTATCCCCCAGCCCTATCCAGTCAACTAGACTGTGGCACTAAGTGCCTCATGCAGGCTTTTCTTGAGGACCTCCAGGGACGGTGCCTCCACAACCTCCCTGGGCAGCCCATTCCAATGGGAAATCACTCAGGAACCCATCCCTGTCTTGCTTATGCTTAGTTCTTGGAGAGGTCTATTTGGGACCTGATTTGTCAAGCAATTAAAAAGGAAACTGGCCCATGAACTTTAGGTCTGAGCATGCTGAAGAGCTACCCACAGGAGAAGCAATTACTGTGATCAGACACCCCTGGGCTGCCTGGAGCTTGGCTGAAACCCACAGGTCTAAAAGAAAGTAGAAAACTAGAGAGGATGAAATCAGATGTGCCCAGGGGTGCAGCTGTGCACACACAATGGTGCTTCTCTTGAGGGACGTGCAACTTTTCCTGCCCACACGTAGGAGGAACTTTCCAAGGGGGCAGCAGGCAGCTTTTCTGTGGAAGTCATTTGAAGCACAGCATTTATTACATTTGCTCATCAGCTTATAAGTTACTTTGACAAAATTTTTATCATGGTGTAAAAATATGACTGTACATAAGGCTTCAAAACTTGTTCCCAGTTACATGAGTAGGTATTTATTCTGTTGTCTTCAGTCAGCTAATGAAAACAAAATGTACTCTTTAATCTTGACAAACAAGTACTGCTAATAGCAAGGATTATTTTGTTTGGTAAGGATGATACAGCCAAATTTTAAATGTTATCAGTTATCCTCTAGAACATGTTCTACGTGACATTAGTTTGAAAGAAATTGTATCAGTGCCAGCACTTTGAGAGCCCAACAGGAAGCAGCTCCTGCAGCAAAGCTTTTGTATATTCATCAGCTGCTGTATATTACATACTCCAAATCGCATGAAAAAATGGGGATCTCCGATAACACACTTTTTGAAGAGGGATTTACATTTAATAAATGTTTACAAGTATTTTCATAAACTCAGCTTATGACAGTGTTGGCTTCATGTGATTGATTACTCAAATGTTGCCTTTCCCCAAATATAGATTGTGCAGTTGTCTCTAGGAGTTATTTATATTTCCTAGTATTTATGATCTGCAAGGCAGCTTAGTTATTAACATTAGTTATAGCTATTTCTGTAGATATTTATCTGAACCACAAGTTTTTGACACATTTCTTTTTCTTTAACAAGCAAAGCATATCTACAGCTATAAAAATGTTCTCTGATACAGAGAAATATATGTATGATACAGCTATTACCCAGAAATACTCTGGTGATGATGTAGTTTTGATTTCCCTTAGACAAAAGTGTAGGTATGCAAACAAAATGCCAATGTAGTAATATCAAAGAAAAAAATAGGATGTTGGGGATTTTTTTCCCCTTTGAGTAGAGATTTTTTTTTTTCTTACAGGCAGTCTTCTCCCTTCTCCATACTTCACTGTTGGCTTTGGGCTGGCAGAGTATTGACAAGCATTTTACTGAAATTAATTTAGTCTTAAGTATTGTTTTTAATTTATTATTCAGCTTACCTGTTTGAACTGTATCACTTAGATGCACAATGTGTGTCTGCATGAGGTGCTAGTTCAGATTAGAAAACAATATGATAACAATACTGTGAGATTCTAACTTAAAATCAAGTCTTACCTGAATGTGACACAAGGGCAATACGCAGTGATCAGGGTGGGGTGTACAGCAATTGGACCCAGTGACCAAGATTAATGAAACTCACATGGGTTTTAATTAGTGCAGCTGCAGTCATCAATTACCTAGAGAACACAAATATTGTTATATTTTGGGAAATTCTTGATTTATTTTATTCCATTGGCCAGTAGATTTAGATGAATGAGTTCTCATCATAAACATTCTGAGAAAAACTGCCTGAGGCCGTGGTTTATTATTTAGGACACAATCAGTAAGAGTGAGCACTACTGAAGAAAACATTGTAAACTGGTCTCAGGATTAATTTGGAAAATTTGCTGAAATGTGTGGCCTTGTATGGGTCGTCAAAAACATTAGAGCATCTCAAACAAAATACAGAACAATCTGTCAGGCGGGGAATGTGCAAGTATTATTGTCCGGCAGCTGATCCATAACAGAATGTCAGTGCATGTACACTTAAAGCAAGTATCAACAACATTTAATTTGACACATAATGTGGTCTTCTTTTATTATCCTTTAAGTGTATGTCTTCCAACACTGAAGACTGGACAAGTAAGTAGGGGGAAAAGAGCTGAGACATGACAACCTTTTGCGAGTCTGACACGTCCCCCCCTTTTCCCTCCCCCCCCCATGATCTAGAGCCTCTCAGAGGTATATGCATTTTCAAGGCAACTATTTAAAACAGACACAAGGAAAAAGAACAGGAGGAAGAAGGAAACTCGATTAAAAAATCCTTACTATAATTATATTTGAAAATGTGGTGGGTTTTTTTTTCCTTTTAATGTGGTCTGAAAGCTGTGTACAAACATTTAAAAATAATATGAGTGCTAACGACTACAAACAGCATCAGCATCTGGCAGTTAAATTAAGAGAAGGACACGACTATAGACATAAAGAGCTAAAAAAATAATAAAGTGAGAGTTTGCCTGCATGTACTTGTGTTTTTTTTTTTCTGAATGTTTTACTATAATTTTCATTTGGCTCTTCTAATCCATGGAAAATAAGCTACGTACACAATGCTGCTCGAATCCCTGCACTTACTTTTCACCCAAACTGCTAAACAAGGTAGTACTTCAATGCGAAGAAGAACTAAAAAGAACATTAAAATTCATTTACTCGGAACAGAAGAATGGTTCAAAGAGTTGTACTTTAATGACCTAATTCAAAGCCTTTCTGTTTTTTTTTTTTTTCTCCCTTGTTTTTTTCCTTTCCTCCCTCTTCCTATTTCCTCCTTTTGAAATGATTAGTTAAATTCCAGGTCAACATAATTCTAGAGAAGATTATTACTTTTGTTGGGGCATAGCCCCGTTGTCCCTAGAAAGGAAACATGTTTACACACTGCCAGCATACTGGAGTGCAGACTGTCTTGTTACCCAGCCTGCACAGTGGGGCACACGTATCTGATGTCCTTATTTCTCGCCAGTAGCTGTCACGCTGACAATTGGAAAATGCTGTAATTTCCTTAGTTTGCATTATTTTTATATCCCCTATTGTTTTTACACATGACCTTTACCTCTCCCTTCTCCAATTAGCAGAGTGAAAGCCATTGTTCATTGAGCAGAGGTATTCGTGCCCTAGGGAGCAAAATTTATTTTCTATATATGCTGTTGTGGGTGGTGAGGATTCTTTATTACTAAAGAAATAAACCTTTATCTTAACCTTTGTTTGATTAAACTAACCCTAGACATCACTGGGTTTGGGCAGAAACTTCCATCAGCTCATGAATAATTGTTATACCAGCTCTAACTAGCAATCAGTGGACATGTATATAAATTGTTATGAACTGTGTAGGCCCATTAAAAAAGGCAAGATGGTTAACTAACTTAGCTGAAGATTTATCCAGGCTTTTTCCAGTTTTCTTTGAACATGCATTTCTTGGCTAATACAGAGACTGGGCAATCATTGTAATTGCATCAATTATATTAGCTGAAGTAGTTAGGAAATTATACAAAACAGGGTAATATCAGAAAATAGTTCAGACAGGGTCAGAAATGTAAATCAACACGTGATCAAGGAACAATCAGTCTGGCAAACTTGAGGTTCTAAGCTGCTGGAAGGGTAGATCTTTTATTTTTGTGGTCAAAGAATGTCATTTTGTTGTCATTAAAACTATTGCTCCTTACACTGTTCTTTGTTTCCTTCCTATCAATGTTGTATGCCAGCACTATCATGGGACTGTTCATTTAAGTTTAACCAAATCTTTGTACAACGAGCTTGAAAATGCACAGTTTAGTTGCTCAGATTTCAAGTAGTGGTGATCCATCAGTTAAAGCTCTCTTTGTTAAGCTGTGACTTACTACTAGAGCGTTGCTACTTGTACATATCTAGATAGAATCATAGCCCATTGGAATGGGCTGCCCAGGGAGGTGATGGAGTCACCGTCCCTGGAGGTGTTCAAGAAAAGCCTGGCTGAGGCACTTAGTGCCATGGTCTGGTTGACTGGCTAGGGCTGGGTGCTGGGTTGGACTGGATGATCTTGGAGGTCTCTTCCAACCTGCTTGGTTCTATGATTCTATGGTCTAGTTGACTGGCTAGGGCTGGGTGCTAGGTTGGACTGGATGATCTTGGAGGTCTCTTCCAACCTGTTTGATTCTATGATTCTGTGATATGACCTCTCACAAAGAAATTCCACAAGGAACTTAAAAATCATAATTTTGAAGGTACATAATTTTGCATAGTACTTAGCCAGTTATAAGTCTTTATGCTATTGTAATCAGAGCTTCTGATAATCATAGAATCAACCAGTTTGGAAGAGACCTCCAAGATCATCCAGTCTAACCTAGCACTCAGCCCTGTCCAATCAAGTAGACCATGGCACTTAGTGCCTCATCCAGTCTATTTTGAATGCCTCCAGGAACAGTGACTCCATCACCTCCCTGGGCAGTCCATTCTAATGACAAATCACTCTCTCTGTGAAGAACTTCCTCCTAACATCCAGCCTATGCCTCTCCTGGCACAACTTGAGACTGTGCCCCCTTTGTTCAGTTTTAATGTTACAAATTGAAAGCTTTGTCCTTGTTTTTTTTTTCTTTTGTTCAAGATTGTATGAATTGTTGTGATCACTGATGGAGATTTTTCATACTGAGCTTCTGAAAACATCAAATGCTTTTCTTAGTTTTGTTGCTAATTAAGTAATAATTTGTTAATAATTAAGTCAACTCCTTAGTTATTAATAAGAAGTTTCAGTCTCCTGTTACTGGTTTAGTGAAATAGGAATATTGTTTTGATCCATGTAAAGTATTCCTTTTGCATTAACATTTCAATTAGTGATTTGATCTGACTCATAGATTCCTGTGGCTAAAATTCCTAGTAGGGCTTCCAAGCAGGTAAGAATTCCAGCAAGTTTTGGCTGAGATCCCTGGAAAATATTTAATTCAGCTTACCAACTTGTTCCCTGCACAGATACTCCTGACCCAAGGGACGTTTTCCCACTGATTTGTAAGAGCTGACATGAAGGGTAGGTTCTCTGACTCAGCCTCACAGTTGCAGTAACCGATGTCTTGAAGCAGAGTTTGTTCACATGATTCACTCATAGTGTTATGACAGCTGTATTCCTAATATCTTTTTGGGTTTGGTATCAGTCTCCCAAGATAGATTTTAAAAGACAGCATTAATGGGGTGATTGTCAGTGACAAGACTGAAGCTATCATCAGGCAGGGGCTGCTTGTGCTAGCCAGGTGACAACACTACTGCTCAGGCTTTCTTCTCTTGGATGTTTTTGTTTCAGGAACAACATGCTGAACAAAACCTAGCGGTTTTACCAGTTGTTCTGCTCAGCTTTGCTCTGTGATCTGAGCAAAAAAAATGTGGAGCACACAGAATGTGTCTATAACTCTGAGTGTTGTCCTCTTAAGTTCTGGCTTAGACCAATGTTTCAATAGGACATAAGCCCTCCCCAGCAGCTGTGTTTGATGAAGATCCACTGCAGCTACTGGTTTTCTTGGTTCACATTATTTTAGTGGCTAATTTGCATGTTGGTTTTCTCTGCTGTCCTTCAATTGGATTTGTGAAATTTTATGCTCATTTCAACTGTCCTCACCTCTAGCTCCAGACAGAGTGAACACAAACTTTTTTGAACTTGTTGCCCCCAAATTTATGAACAATTTTTTTAGTCAGTTATCTTTAACAGCCCTTAGTGATCATACAAAAAAACACTATCATGTCCAAACTGATGCTTTTTTTTCAACTGGAGTCATAAAATTGCAGGGATTGCCCCATATATGAAAGTTACTCATTATACTTCAAAAGCTTCACAGCATTGTGATCTTGCAATCTTCCAATACTTTAACTTGATAATTGACTTTCCTTCTCACAAGCTTCTCAGTATAGTGCCTTATTAAATAAAGTCCTGGTTTGTATTCAGCAAGTTTATTTTGTATGATACCTTGTGATACTGCAGTATATAGTTCTGTGGGATTTTCTAAGTGAGATTAGTTTGTAAGTAAAACTATATCTTATTGGTTCTATTTAGAATGAACAGTATCCAGCAAGATACTAAAAGTTTGTGGTCAACTTGACTTAAAATGATTCAACTTAAGGACTCTGTTATAGAATGTTTCTAATAGATTTTTCCCTCCATGATACAGCTGCTTAAATCTTAATGAATGGGTTTTCATGTTACTTTGTGTAGTAACAATAGGGTATAGCTTATGCTGTTATTTGAGATATTATAGGTTGATGTGATGTAACATCATTATGAATTCATACAGCTAAGGTGCATGGAAGTAACATCATTATGAATTCACGCAACCAAAGTGCATGGATGATGAAAAGAAGTTGCAGTGCAGCTTGGGCCAATTCTAGTTAGCTAGCCACTTAAATCACTTAATCTCTCTGACATTTGAAAAAGAGAATTCTTACATTTTCTCAAACTGCAGACCAAATTTGTGGCCGTTACGTTATCAATATGAAGATACATGAGTTTTTCTATGCATGTGTTTTGGGGAGTCATAGACAATTCTCTGTTGCCAATCTGAACACCTGTCAATGTTTTGCTTTCACATTCAGAACCTATACCTGAGAAGGGAATAATACCAAACAGAATGCAAACCCCAAGCCTACAATTCAGCATCAATACTCTGTGTGTAGTATGGCAGGACCTTGCAAGCTTTCTCTGCTAGAATAACCTGTTGTCTCTGATGCCTTCCTGCCTGCAAGAGCCTCCAGTTTAGTTTTGGTTAACCTGAAGGTTCATGTTCTATGTTTTGAGTTATACAGAGGAAAATACAACATTGGTAAATAGAGATAACAAAATATGTACTTTCTTTGGACTAGTTTAAGTAGCTTACTTTTGTAATTTGGGGACAAAAGGAACAAATTTTCTGGGTGCCTATGCACTGATAACCTTTTTGTAAGTGCCCTATCTATAAACAAAGAAATGCTCGAGGGAAAAGCTTGCACCAGAAATGTGGATGTGGAAATACATTCTGTGGAGTCGTTCAGCTCTTTCTAACATACAGTGTGTGTTGCCTTCTGTACTCTGCTGCCTTTTGTTCACCAGCTGTATTTTGTGTTTGTGGAACATAGTTGTCATGAAAGTTGAAAGGGGGAAATGCATTGATGGTTTTTGAATATCAAAAGAAAAACTGGATCTTTATTAGGGAAAGCGTGGAAACCACTGTACAGTTGCTGTGTCTTATGTGGGTTAGTGCCTGGTGTGCATGCTAGGTACAGCTGAAAACATATGCTGGATGGAGATTGTTAGAGGCACAGCACACCATGTTCTCTAATCTTTGAAACAGCCTGTGTGGTGGAGGTGGTTGGTACTGATGCTGCCACACAGAAATTTGTCTTTATGGAGATGTAGGAGCCCAACTATCATTGTCTTAAAACTTGTGTGGTGATAAGGCATGAATGGGCAAGGCCTGCCCGGAGACAGGAGGTTTTAATGGCTCTCTGTGGTCCTCAGCTACCCTCAATGGTCCTGCTTTCCTCCTTTCTGACTAAAGTAGAGATCTGCTCTTTGCAGGTAAATTAACAGTGGGAAGAGATAAGTTCTGGCTAGGCTGGATGATGTCTTTTCCCTGAGATAAGTTCTTTGCTAAACCTCTCTAGCTGTACCAAGGAGAGGTCTATAGCAGACACTACACTGGGAAGAGCTCATGCAAATTAGCACTACCTCACAGTATCACAGTATCATCAGGGTTGGAAGAGACCTCACAGATCATCAAGTCCAACCCTTTACCACAGAGCTCAAGGCTAGACCATGGCACCAAGTGCCACATCCAACCTTGCCTTGAACAGCCCCAGGGACGGCGACTCCACCACCTCCCTGGGCAGCCCATTCCTCTTCATGCTTCACAGAATCACAGAATGTCAGGTGGAAGCTTAGGATGTGGCCAATATCCCAAGTGTATAAGGGGGCAGTTATATTTTGATTCATGTGCACCCACCATCAAAGAACTAAAGTTCTGGACTTGATCCTGTGAGGTGTTGCTGGATTCAAGGGTGGTAAAACCTTACTTTGTCTCAGTTTCTCTCTTTTCCTTTTGTTACTCCCTTTTAATTTCCTACCTTCATAGACATAACCTAGTTGTGCCTTAAAGTAGCTGGCAAGAAAATGACACCTGCACCCTGCCCTATTTGTTAGGAAAAAATAATTGTTTTGTATCATTCCTCTGAGTCATTGCTGTGACTGTACTGCCTCTGTGACCCTGCTGTGCTGGGATAGCCTCTTCCAGGAGATCATAGCAATTCACCTCCCTCATTGGCCACTAAGTGGCATGAGACAGAAGACTACTTTTTATTATTTCATAACTAAAACCAACGTTTCATGCCTTCTTATTCTTTCTTACTCTCATTCTTGTTCTCAATGTTGTTGCTGCTGTATTTTGCTACAAGAGCACAGAGAAACTAAAATAGATTTGCAAGATGAACACAGCCAAACTCTTACTCTACATCCATCTGCAGTCCTGGGAAATGTCAGGTTGCTGTGGTAGAAGGTGAGTGTAAAGGCATCACTACACATGCAGTTGTAAAATTAGTTATCCTAAGTCAGATACCTTATTTCATGATAAAGAACAGTCAGTCATTTCTCCCACAGCCACTGCTCTTAGCTGGCAAGAGTGACACATTTGGTTGGTACCCATGGAGGATTCAGAATGACTCAATTTCCCAGAGAACGAAGCTTGGGGGTTTTTAGGCATTTTGTATCAGAGTTTCTGATACATGACTCAGAGTGTATCTGCTCCTACAGTGCTACCTAGCACTTGTACCCCTGCCTTCCAAAGCCTAGGAAATTTCTGGCATTGCTATAAGAACATTAGGAGGCTTAAAGAGGAACCTGCAGTTGTCACCTTACTGCCCACCAAAATCAGCACATGACAGACAACCAAATATATTGCCTGTTGGTTTGGGTTTTTTTCTTATTACAACAGCACCAGGATAGATTAGTGCCCAAGTGGAGGCCATACACATCCTTGCATTCATGTTCTTCACTTCAGACAAATAATGCCGTTATTAAAATCAGCTTGGTTTGTCATTAGCTCACTCTAAAGCTGAATTCAAGTAGAAAAACAGTGCTTGATATTCTGAGTGTAAAAGTCAAAATCATGTAAGAGATTGAGGTGGTAATAGTCCTACTGGTTTTTTTTTCAATGTACTGTTAAGTCAGCACGTTGAAGGTAGCTTGCTTCTTGCAGCAAATGCTCCCACAGAGCCTGCAAAGAGGTAATTGAGAGAGAAAGTTGTGTATTAGAGCAGACATAGATAGATCATGCTCTTAGAATGCCTCATAGACTGGACATTAGGAAAAAAAAATAATGGAAAGAGTGGTCAGGCATTGGAATGGGCTGCCCAGGGAGGTGGTGGAGTCACCAACCCTGGACGTGTTTAAAGGTTGTCTGGATGTGATGCATGGGGATAGGGTTTAATGGTGGACCTTGTGGAGTAGGGATATCAGTTGGACTTGGTGATTCCCAGGGTCTTTTCCAAACTGAAGGTTTCTGTGATATCCAGGGAAAACAAACTAGGACTCCAGCTCATTTGTTTGAAATAACATATAATGGCAGCAAGTTATACAAAGGGAAGGAAGTTCTTGATATGAGCCTTTTGTTTCATTTCTGTTGCACAGGAGCATTCCACAAGTCTTTGTGGCTCAGTTTGCAGCTCGCAGGCTGAAGCAGTAGGCATTCTTGGTGAAGAAGGTTATTCTATTTTTCCTTTTACTTTCTGGGGAGATGTTTTTTACTGGTTTTCTTTTTTGCATAGAGAAAAAAACAAAACCCAAAAACCCCTTGCCACTTCTTATATTTGTTTTTGCAATATTTGGATGTAGAATGCAATGTTATATTATAATCTTCTCTTGGATTTTATTTGGCTTAATAAGACCTCAAGATGAACAGAAAGACAGTAGCAGCCTTTTTCCCCCTGAAGTGATATCTGATGGTATAGTAATATTCTTCCATTTCATAAACTTGAACACGGCCTGAATTAAATGTATTGCTGTGTGTTTGCTACTGATGTGAGAAAATGCTACAAGAAGAAGCAAGGAGAAATTTTTCAGTTTTAATTAATCTTAAAATTCTTTTTCATTCAGTCCCACACAGCCTTCTTAATGTAAGAGATTCAGAGAAATGCCTTATTATCACTTTGTCAGAGGGTCTGATGAGATCCCAAACAATAAATTACTCTTCTCTGTTTGCAACACCTAAATGTCGACCTGATTGGAACTTTCCCCCCCAACCCAGCCCGTGAATACAATTGTTTCTGTACCGCTTGTTTTATTCTGTTGAAGAAAGAGAAATAAAGGCAATCCTGTTTCCTCTCCCAAATTATCATAAATATTGGAGATGCAGATTTTTCTTAGATCATTAGCATATCATGCTGCGACCCACACCAGAATGTACCATTAACAAAGCAGCCTTCATGTAATTAATGTAAATAATATGGAACTACAGCATGAGTAACCCAGTCAGCCTTGGCAAAAAGCATTTGTCATAACGCATCATCTAAGGAGCTCGGCCTCAATTCAAATTAAACTTCATGGGTTTGCCCCTTTATTTTTTCCTCTAAAGCTATAAATTTCTGTGAAACATGCACCTATATAGGAGAAAAAAGCAATCCAGAAAGCTGAAATTAAAATTTCATTATTTACTGTGCTTCTGCTGCAGAGGACAATTAGTATCTTCATAAGCCTGGAAATGTAGATACTAAGAATGCAGCTGAGGGTTGCTTGTTGTTGTTTTTTTTTGCTACACTTAAAAGTGTTTTCTGTCCTCTGCTGCTGCCAGCAAATCTAAAGTATGGTGTTATGTCTGCCATTTGCTTCTATTGCCCTCTGACTCCAAAACACAGAGGAGCATTGTAAATTTTTCATGAAGAGGTTTCAGTCTGTAAAACAGCAAACAGGAATAATGTTTTAAATGCAATCATTGTCAAGCCTGAACAATGTAATTTATCAAGAGAGCAGTTTGTACTATATAATAAGTTTCATATATTAATACAATTTTTCATCTGATGTCAGGCTTCTGATTTATGAATAGCCCATGATCTAAGGTGATCATTGAATTATAATTCAAGTAATAAGAAGCCAGGAACAAGACACTGCAACTGCTACCCTGCATTAGCTTACATGCCACCAAGCCAATTTACTAAACAACCGTGGGCTAAATGATACAGTTTTTCTAATTCAAAGAAGGCACTCGTTAATTAGATAAAGGCTAAAGCTCTCATTATTTTTAAATGATTTAAGAATGGCTAAAGATCTTACAGCTTATACTGCAGCTCTAATAGTTCTCTGCTTACTGCCTTGTAATAAGAGTATTAAAGACAGATGGCCCATGCTGATTTAAACCAATTACAACATTTAATGTATACTAGTAGGAATGACTATTCATAGGCACATCAGATGTTAATATTCTACATGCTACAGATAGTTAAAACCCCACTTATTAATGTGATTTATGAGCAATTTGTTTCATTTTGCTGATTTTTTTTTCTTCATTTTTTTGGTAATCAGTTTTGGATATGTATCATTAGGATACTTTCTAGCAACTAAAACTTCTTTGAAACTAACCTCTCTGCAAAAGTAACAAAAGCCTTGCTGTTGTGTGTGATTCTACCTAGTTTTCAACTGCAGGGAGTTATTTGAAGTTAGAATAATTAAGAAGATTCTGCATCACTTATGCTCCTGAAAACTAACAGTGGCAGTCTACATTTGGGTCTCAAGTGCTGGAAAATAAATTTGGAGCATTTTTGTTTTCAGTTCCATAGACTTCAAGCTTTGAGATTGCCTTTTTTTTTTTTAAATCTTTCTTTTTATTTTTTCCAATTTAGCTTTCAAATATTATGGCACTGAGTCTTTACTCCATAAGTTAACGAGACCAAAATAATGAGGTCATCAGGGTCTTCAGCTTCCTTCAGTTAAATCAGTTTGACCAAGTAATTTCTGCTATATATACTTCATGTTTTAAATTCTGTTTGTATCGATGTGTCTGTTTTGTGGTTCCATTATTTTTCTGTTCTGCAAGAGTTTTTTATATTTTATGTAAGACAGAATGGGTCCCTTTGAGCAAGTGTAGCATCCTCAAGTATAGCTCTGTCTTTTCTTTCCTCATATCCACACCTGCCATTTGTCTCCACTGCCCATAACCTTAACATCTCTCCCTGACCATGAACTCTCCTTCTCCCACTTCTTAGCTCTCTCTAAATCTGCCTTTTGCCATTTCTTCAACACTGTTTAGATCTGTCTTTGCCTCTCTGACTTCCCCAATAAAATCTAGATTACTGCCTTCATATCCACACATCTTAACTGTGGCAGTCCTCTTGCTTGCTCCCTGGCTGGCTTCAGTGCTCCAGATGTCAACGTGCACCTGACACATGCCAGGAGTACATAGAATCATAGAATCAATCAGGTTGGAAGAGACCTCCAAGATCATCCACTCCAACCTAGCACCCAGCCCTGTCCAATCAACTAGACCATGGCACTAAGTGCCTCATCCAGGCTTTGCTTGAACACCTCCAGGGACAGTGACATTGGCCTTCCCCGAGGTGGACTCCCCAAACTACTTGGTGTTCTGATGCCCAACACTTTCCTTCCTCTCTTTTAATCACTTCTGTATACCTCAGGGATCTCGTTTCCCTTCGTTCTCCTCTGATTCTTAGTTCATCTTGCTGCCATCTCCTGCCTCTATGGTGTCTGCTGGTGGCAGCTCCAATGCTTTGCATCAGCCTCCTGTGTGTCTCCAGCTCTCTCACGTCCTTGTCTGCTGCCAAGGTCTGCTCTTTTTCTCCTTTCCAGGAGAAAGATTGGAGAATTAGTATTTTAAGAATGTTCCTATGAGAGGGAAAATGTTTTGTGCAGGTGAATTACAATCCTAGATCTCATGGCTCCTCACAGCAGGAAAGCACTAGGCTTTGTGGCATTTATTACCTTACACGTAGGATCAGAATGCTCTCTTGTCCTTTCCTTTCCCCAAAACCGGTGTTTAGTGCAATTTTTCATCTTGTGTCAATTTCAATATTTTGGAAAAGCAATTGACAAAGTAATGCTGTGACTAATAATACTGCACTCTTTCAGTGCAAACTGTTAGGCAGTACCACCAAAGAATAGAGGTTTCTCCAGTGTTCTTTTTCTTCCCCCTCCCACGTTTGTTTTGGAGTCCCAACAAGATGTGTTATTAATGGACCCTGAGTAGAGCAAGTTATTTGTTATGGTAACTTTTTGACCTATTTAATAAGTACTTAAAGGAGTGTGGTGCAGCTTTTATTGTACTCTGCTGTGTACAGTTATGAAGTGTGGTACATAATAAAATAAAAGCAATAATGTGGATATTTCAGAGGGATCCATCAGAGCAGACCTGCAGCAACATATTTCATCTGGTTTGTCTGGCTATGAAGCCTTGCAAGTTATAGCTGAAATAACTAGGAACAATATTGTGGTTATGACTTGCAATTGTTTACCATTGTAAACAGCAGAGTTATTATGTGTTTACCCTTTTTGGTGCTCAGAACCATTTTAAAAGTAAGTTCATTAACACCTGCATACATTTAGGGGTGAAAAATGGCATGTCTTTCACATGCTCATACCTGAAAAATATTTGAGTCGAGTAGCAATAGTACAATGCATCTAATTTAAAGCAGAGTTTTACTGAGGCATGATTTGGAAGAGTAGGATTATTAAAAAAGATTAACAGTTGCACAGCTGGTACAGAAACGTACAGAAGGTTGTGGAAGTCCTTCATGTGACAATTTTCAAGCTGGATTTGGGAGGGCAACTGCAGATTTGGACAACAGAGCTGCTGCACAAATTCTTGAGACCCATTTGTGGACAAAGCTTTTTATTTGGGGGAAGCGAGGTGTGCAGGGGAAAAGGGCAGCAGTTACCTGCCACTAGTGGCTGAGACTTATTATTTTCTCCATTTGTTTTGGTTTTATTCTCTTGTCTTTTTGTAAGATTCCTGCCTCACCCCCCTCCCCCTTCCGCTTCCAGGTACACTTACTGTGTTCCTTGAAAATAACAATCACTTAAAATCTTGATCTAAATGCTCAGAGAAGTCAATGAGAGTTTTCACTGTAATAGGCCATGTAAGTTTTGAATCACTGCTGGTATATTTTTACTGCAGAATTTTTTAGCTTTCTTGATGTTCTTGTGGCTACAAGTTTTGTAACATCCTGAGTTCAAGAGAAAAACCAACTGATTGGACCTCCAGGAAGTGCCCTGATGATAATCAGCCTCATGTGCAAGACAGAAAGGCTGATAGTCAGAAATTGCTCTTTAAACTAAGACAGACTGTCAGTCTTTAGGAATGGTGGGGAATGGCCTATTTATGTAATCAGATACTAAAGCTGGGAAGAAGCTGTCAGGCACATTCTTGTTGTGTAAGCAGCAGGCAAACTGTGCTTTATCTGACAGACAGTGTGTAAATCTGCCCATGCAAAAATCCAAATGTTTAGTTTGCTTCTAGTAACTGTAATAATCTGCTTATTTTCTTTTGCTAGAGCGATGACATCATTTAGCAGAATGCACCACAGACAGGAGGCCTAGATAAGGCTCTGTTTCTGTCAATCATTCACTTCATGATTGGCAAGGAAATAAATAGGAATTTACTAGAGGTTTGCTTCCAGCTAAAAGAGCAGACAACAGCCTGGAATGAGTATGTGAAGAGCAACTGTGTTTAGCATCCTCAGCCTCACGGCTTGGGAAAATGTCTAGGAATAAGAGTCAGTCAAAATTCAGTGCCAAAGTTCCTTGCTATATTGTCGATAGCTGAACAGTCTTCCTGAACAGAGAAGTACTCCAATTAATTGATAAAGTAAACTCTTGCCACAGAGGAGCAGGAGAACTTGTGCATAGCTTCTAGTTGGCTGTATTAGTTTCACTGCCACCATGTTTGAGAATGACATTTGTTTCTTTCCAAACTGGCAATGTTTTATCACTGATGGCACTGCCATTTTCCTGACCAGAAATGTCAAGTTTGGTTCATCAAATCAGACCTGGTACTGAAAACTAACACCCCCCACCCCCTTTTTAGATCAATTATGGTTGATTCAACAGTATTTATGTCATGGAAGTTATTATTAAAGGAAGGTTTCAGAGTTATTCTGTTCCAAGTAATAGGTACTCCATGATATAAACTTACTAAATATCTTTTTGTTGCTGTCAGGACTGTATTTTGCTATGAACAGACTAAAAACAAAACTTAGAAGTAAAACTCTGCTATAATAGGAAAGGTAGTCTGATCTTTTTAAATTACATTTAATCTCCTATATCTTCTGATTTCATTTAATTTTGAAGGGTAATAAGATATGATTGAAATACATCTGAAACGTAGTTTAATGAAACTAATCTACTGGACTGCAAATGTACTCTTTAGTCAATCTGAAGATTTAAGGTGAAACCACACCAGATGGTTGTATCTTAGGCTTCAGAGTTCTTGTAATTTCAATTGTACATATTAATTTTTTTTTAATGTAGATAATACCAATTATTTAAAAACAATAAGGAAGCTTCTTTTAGAATTCAGTGAAAAGATCTTAGAAAATTAATCTCCAGGTCATAAGAAGGGAAAATGTAACATAAACATGACCGATTAGGGGAGCATACCTGGCAGAAGAATATGTTTCTGTGCATAAAGTCAATTGTTCCTGTTCCTGTTGTTTCCAAAATGATAGAGACCATAAATGAGCAGCTGTTAAAAGCATAATGATTTATACAACAATGCTCTGATCCTCTTGTGTTTATATTTAGAAGGAGAATTGCATTTTGAAATGGTAAATTGGCTTAGGAATCACAACCTCAAATGATACTATCTTAATTAAAAATACATGCATTTCTTGGTAGTGTTGTGCACCTCCTCCGTTTAAAAATAGGAAGAGAACAACAATTAAGCATTTTCCATGTGCTAATTTTTGTTTAATTTCAGAGAGTTAACCTTCTGAGAAGAAAGCTTCTGCTGGCACATTAGTGATAAACATTACATTAAAATAGTGATAAATACTATATAATACTCCCAAATAGATATTTCTCCTGTTGAATCCTGGGATGCTTTCTACAGAGATCTCGGTATATTTTTAATGAGATTGTACATCAGTTTGTGTGTTGTAGTTTAGACATATTGGCTTTAATTATTTTTGAATGTGCAGTTTTTACAGTAGACAGTATATATATGATTTAAGACTTACCACAGCACTCTGAATATCACTTGGCATTTTAGCAAAATATGTGATATTAAAAAGACCATGAATTTCAGCTGGATTTTCATTATTTCCTCAGACATATAATATTCCTCCTCACTCTTAATTCTTCTATTCCACATGTGCAACATTTTGTGTGTTATATTAAAACAATTATATCAGCCTTATCATCTCTCACTGTACTGTGCTTCCTATTATTATCACAAATAATGTTAAGTCAACCAAATTCAGCATTTTCTGGCAACTGAGTACTATGATATTTTGCTTAAGAAAATCCAAGTTTCAGTGTCGTGGTAGGTTGGCCACTGCTTAAACTGGAAGTTTTGTGTAAGTGCTGTGAAATTTGTAAGGTCAATATCAGCCTTCCTCTTCCTATAGTCTAAGCACAATTTTAAGGCATGTAATTTACTTGAGTTCAAACATTTTCCAGTATTATTGGCAAACTGTTGTGAATATTATGCCAGTGGACAAAACCCATGAAAATGAAGGGGACTGAAACAGCTCATGTAAAATGAAAATGAACAGTTGTTTTTATTATATCAGCTGAGCTAAAACAAACAAACAGATTAAAAGTAAATGACAATTTGGAAACTCAGTTTTTAATAAACTAATAATTTGTTAACACTGTAAGCTTGATGTACTTCATCTTAGTCCTTTGACAAGACTCATTTTGTTGTAGCTGTGGCATCATCGTAGAGCCTGATCTAATACTTACAGAACTCAGTATAATCTCATTGACTTCAATGTAACTTGAATTGGACTAATAATGAAAAATCATATTATAATAATATTAGGTTTAGGGAAAAAAATAGTGCTTACAGCTGATCTGAGTCAAACTGAGTTTGTTTGATATTTTACTGATGTCAGTAAAATCATACTGTAAGTTGGTATTGCTCTTTTGTGACAACTGTGGGCTCTTATTCTGAGAACCTATTAAAATCACAGGCCAGCAGTTGTTCTCTTGCAAGACTGCACAGATATATGCTTAAATACGACGCAAAAATAAGTGATTTTGTACAAACCAATTTGTAGTAAGTTTTCAATTGAAAAGATTAAATGGTATATTACAATTTTTTTGTTGCTCTACATTTTTATCAAGTCTGTGTTATGTTATTTTCAGCATATATTCTTATTTTTCCTTTAGGGGATTTTCTGCTTTTCTTTTTGAATTTCGTTGTAAATGACAGGGTTTGGTTTTTTTTTCCTTCGCTGTGATTTTATGTGAAAGTAAATTAAAAGCAGCAAAGATTTTAATAGAACTTACAAAAAGAATAAAAAGTGATTTAAAAAAAATCTGTAAAATATATATTTGACAGAGCAGTTTGACTTAAAAGCAAACAAACAAAAGGAAAAAAACCAAAGAGACCTAAAACAAGCCACAAAATGTATGGGCATTCTGTACTGCTTTATATTTTAAGATATCTTCTATTCTGGCTTTGAGGAAATTTTCTCTCATTTCTCCTGGATTTAAAGGAATACAGTAACCACAGAGACAATAAATTATTTTTTATTAGCTGTGATAGCAGTGAAGCTATCTGGGTTTTTTGGCAATAGCTTGAAATTGCAGTTGTCAAAATCAAAGTCTTTATTTGTCTGTTTATCAGCATTGCCGCACAGCCTCATACTGTAAATGACTCTTTGAGAAGCAGACTGTGATGGGGAGCTTTATGAACATACAGGGAAATATGGGCTTCTCACAAGCAGGTGGACTTCATGTGTTGGTAGCTGAACTCAGGTTAAATTAATCACCAGATGCATCACTGGTGTGTGGATTTGAGTAGGTCTGATATTTTCAGAATTCCGAAGCATGGTAGCATATGTTAAATGTAATTAAGAAGTAGCTGAACTGCAAATACATACACTTCCCCAATATGTGTTTAGTTAAAATTAGGAAGAACCTTCTTTGCAGGCAAGTGTAGCAGTTGTTAAAGCCTTGCTCTTGGTCATGTTCTCAGCAGCCACAAGTTCATCGGTGTGATGGTTTGGAAGTTACACACACACCCACCTTAAGAAATCACCCAGACTAGACTTAGCCTAGCTGGAAGTTAAGCAATGCAGCTATATTTACAGCTTAGCATGTTCTGCCAGGACGTGGTAAAATCATGTTGTCAATCTGCTACAATTGACCATACTTGTCCTTTGACCATCTCCCACCATACCACAGGGGCTTGATTCGCTTAGCCTTCTTGATAGCAGCACAAATGTCACAGTCATAGATGACTTGGGTGATAGCATCCATGGGTAAGTTAATTGACCTGTTGCGTGCCCATTGGTATGTTGCATCTCTGCCTTGATGTCCCGACAAATCATGGGACCACCAAGCTAAGAACAGTTCACCTCAGTGTTTCCGATCAAGGTCAAGATCAGAGTTTGTATCAACTTGAGAAATCTTAGCAGCTTGGTCTGCCTGCTGGTTGTGTTGGTGTTCCTCAGTAGCTCTGCTCTTAGGCATGTATGTGTCTATGTTCCGCACCTTCACTGGAATTCTCTCTAGTCATGCATCGATGTCCTGCCATAGATCAGCACACCAAATAGGCTTTCCTTTCCTCTGCCAACCCCATAGAGCATTGGCTACCATTCATGAGTTAGTATAGAGGTAAAGGATAGGCCAGTTTTCATGTTCAGCCACATCAAGAGCAAGTTGGACAGCTTTTACCTCAGTAAATTGACTGGATTCTCCTCCTTCATCTCTTGCTACAGTAACTGTCCTGGTAAGACTTCAGGCTGCTTATTTCCATCTTTGCTTGTTCCCAACAAGATGACAGGAACCATCTGTGAACACAGCATGTGATGGTTTGGGGGTTACCCCGCCCCCCCACACTTTTGAATTTGCCCCAGCTAACTCAGACGGACCCTGGGAATATAGATGAAGCAATTTATTTACAGCTAGCAGAATTTACAAGCAGCTATTTACAATATATACAGTTATATACAATTATATACAGAAATATACAAAGGATAAACAATATAAAAGCACAACTCCCCTCCCAGAAACCTGAGTCCCCAGGAGGGGCTCTCAAACCACCCCAACACCTCCCCCCGGCCCTCTCAACCTTACCCCAGTTCTCAGGAAGAAGAGAGGTGCAGCCAAGAGGTTAGGGAGCAAGGTTAGTAGGAGCAGGGTTAATGAGATGTGACCAGGTCTAAGGCAAAAGCAAGAGTGAGAAACAAAATGGAGAATGTTTTCTTCTTCTTCCCAGAGTTCTCAGCGTGACTGTGAGAGAAGTAGACACAATTGTTTTTCATTTCACTGCCCGATATCTAGTTCTGTTACCAAAACATTCCAGCTTGCTTCAAACTAGCACACAGCACAATGTTCTTGTTTTCATACATGTCAGCAAGCCTATGAGTGAAGTAGACATCACCATTGTTTCCTTTTCACAGCCTATCATCTAATTCTTCTCATTAAAATATTCCAGTTAGCCTCAAACTAGCACAACCAGGGCATTGTAGTTCTCCAGGCTGTTATCTACCTGCAGTGGAGTAGCACTTCCCATGGTGCTTCACATGTTTTCTTAGAGTCCAACCAAACTTGAATGAATTTGGAGGGGGTTTGGTACCCAAAGGCCAGAATGAACTTATCCACTCTGCTCCTTTGTTTTCCGTAACACCTGATGGAACTCTGGCTTGAACAAGTAAACTAATCCTTGGTCAGTGCATGCTGAAATTCTCCAGTATTCTCACCCTTCTATCCTGCTGAGATGTATCTGTCTGATGCTGGATGAGCTCTGTGGTTTGTGGAAGCAAGCCTTGATTCTCACCCTTTTCCTTTGTAAAACCTAAGTTCTGCCCTGATTTTCAGCTTCATAAACCATTGTACTCTCGTCATCTCCAGCTACAAAAAAACAGCTGTCTCTCAGTATGTGAAGCCTTTAAAGGAATTTTCAAAGGCTGTTTCAGCTGTAAATGTAAACTGAAAGCTCAAAAAACAACTCCCCCCCCAAATCCCTTCTCTTTCTTGATGGTATTGCTGAGTATAATGTGTTTGACATTTTCAGAAATGTGTGGCATGGTGTAGTTTGATACCACACCACTTTGCTGTTTTACAAGCTACAGCATGTCACAGATTAAAGCTTTGTTGGATGCAACAAAGCTGGCAATAAATAAACCTCTCTGATGTCACTGTGACCTAAATTAAACTCATTCTGCTTCTTTTGTTAGCAAAAGAGTAGTTTTCATCACTTTTGAGAGACCATTAGAGTTTTAAAAAATATACTTTATTAAAGGTTTTAATTTAGTGGGAAATCAGTTGTGGGTCAGAGTAAGTGTCAGCATCTGCTGGTTTCTAGCCACTGTATGCTGGATATTTTAGACATGGTAGAGTGCAAAGGAGAGAAGACTTCAGCATGGTAATAAAATAAGGAGTGTGAGAACTGACAGAGTAGCTGAATGCAAATACACAAAGAAATGCTGCTCCTCTCTGTCGGTTGATATATATGAGTTTTATTTTTGTTGCCTGAACACAGGGGTTTTTAGAAGCCTGGAAGAAAGAAAGATAACTTTGTCTAGTCAAGTCTGGTAGAGTATTGGGATTTTTTTTTGGCAAATATTTTAATAGGTGAGTCTACAGTCTAGTTTGACTTGCAGACCTAGTTGGGTATTCATTCTGAAGAGGAAACTTTTCATGGAAAAACTGTACTCAAGGCTTACACTATTAACTTTTCCTATACAAAAAAGCTTGCTCTTAGCAGCCTCCTCCTGCAAATACACCTTAGAATACCAGGTTGGCTCTTAAGTGAGTGAGTGCTAGGTCTAAGAGAGGATGGTAAGAAATGACTCAAAAGTAGTGTATGCCTTTCATTGCTTTTCAAGCACCTGCCAGTCTGAAAGTTGATTTTATTTGCAGTCAGGATTGTTTATTCTGATGATACAGGACACTGTCAGTGCTTCTGTTTAGCTATAAGCTACTTGTGTTATGGTGGACACCTCTCAGATTTCAAAAGTAAATAAAAAAAAATTAGAATACTTATTGACAGCAAACAGAAAGCATCATTAGAACATAGGAACTATTTCTATGTAGGAAGCAACCACTGGTATCAAGGTGCCCATAGTTTTGAGTTCAGATAAATGTCTTGATTTAATAGAATGATGGAGTCAGCCAGGTTGGAAGAGACCTCCAAGGTCATCCAGTCCAACCTAGCACCCAGCCTTATCCAGTCATCTAGACCATGGCACTAAGTGCCTCAACCAGTCTTTTCTTGAACACTTCTAGGGCTCCACCACCTCCCTGGGCAGCCCATTCCAATGGGAAATCACTCTCTCTGCCAAGGACTTCCTCCTAGCTAAGACACAAAAACCCCCAACCAACCAAAAAAAAATCAACCCTGACTCTATTACCAAAATATATTGAAGGAACTTTCTAATATCCTTGCAGACAGGTAATGATTCAATTAAAATTGAAATAACAGAAACCATTGATAAAGACAAATTTTGCTTTAACATCTTTGAGCATGTAAGTGACATCTTGACATGGCCTTTGGAACATGTGACCAGTGAGACACGGGAGATGATTCTCCCCCTCTACTCTGCTCTCATGAGTACTGCATCCAGTTCTGGTGCCCCCAGCATAAGACGGACATCAAACTGCGGGATTTGGTCCAGAGGAGGGACACAAAGATCATCGGAGAGATGGAGAACCTGCCCTGTGGGGACAGGCTGAGAGAGTTGAGGCTGTTCAGCTTGGAGAAAAGCAGGCTCTGAAGGAGATCTTAGAGCAGCTTTCCAGTACCTAAAGGGGAGCCTACAAGAAAGCTGCGAAGGGACCTTGGAGTGATAGGATGAGAGAGAATGGCTTTAAGCCTGAGGGTAGATTTTAGGGTATATATATTAGAAAGGAATTCTTTACAATGGGGGCAATGAGAATGTGAAACAGATTGCCTGGAGAAGTCATGGATGCCCTATCCCTGGAGGTGTTCAAGGCCAAATTGGATGAGGTGTAGTGGCAGATGTCTCTGCCTGTGGCAGAGGGGTTAAAACTAGATGATCTTTAAGGTCCCTTCCAACCTAAACCATTCTCTGAGTCTATGAATCTGGAGGTAGTTGCATCTCACTTCCTTTAAATGTGTAGACATTTGATAACAGAACCTATGTTTAGAACCATGAAGACCCTAGAGATTTGAATCCAGGCTTCTAAATTCCAGTACAGTGTATGCTACTCTTAAATATTAGAGACCTATCTTTGCAAACACATAGGGGAACGGCATTCAGTTTGTTATAGATTGAATTACACTTGATTTTCTTTTCTGCCTCTGAATACTATTTGTGCTTATGTAGAATACGCTGTATAGTATTTGGTCAAGTGATTAATTTCCTACAGAATTCAAAATCTTCCATAATTCCACCTCCTCCCCCTCCAATGTAATATAAATCTATGAGATTTTCCTAGAATGTGGATAAAATTATCCAGAATAGTTTCTGGATGGACCAGGCTTTTTCTGAGTTAAAAACATTGTCACATGCATTGTATTCATAATGGAGAAATTTATGTTGGAGAGCAACTGATAAGGTAATGGAACTGCAAAAAAAAGGTACCCATTTTATAGCACCCTTCCATTAGATTGTGTTAAGCCAAGGTTTCTCTTCCAGCAGTGTATTCTGGAGTTCTCTGGGCAAAGGAAAAAAGTGTTTGAATGAAACTTTAAGTTTTTATTGGTACAAAAGCTTTGGAATCAGTACTATTATATACAGATGTTCAGGTTTCTCTACATTATATATTTGTCCTAGTAAAAACTCATAGACTAGTGTTAATGAAACATACCTTTATGTGCATTAAACAGTAGGCTGTGACAGTATTTTAAGTGATTCTATGTTATAAAAAGCTCTGCAGCAAGATTAATGTTACAAAATTGACAGAATATTATAACACTGTGGAAGATGGTAAATTTAAAACTTTCCATTATGCCTTAATGAATATGATGGGAATCATGTGGCTGTGTCTGGTGGTTGCATCATGTCTTTCAGCTGGCTCATAAGGCTGTTTTCCTCACATAAAGTAACCTTTAGTCCTGCTTTGTTTATACTTGATAATGTTTTTCAGTGTTTTGAATTTGGAAGATACAAATTTAAAGTGTGCTTCTATTCTGAAAGGCAATGATGGTAAAATAGTAACAGCAACCTCAACAGAATCACTGCCTATGTGTAGAGGCATAAATGCTTGGGAAAGCACCAGGACTAATGTTTAACTATGTTTCTCCTCAAAATGCATTGCAGAGTCAGGAGAGATACGGAAGAGTAAGAAGCATGCTCTTGTAAATCGCCAGTGGTATTGTTAACCAACCTGTAGCCATAGGCCTACGTTTTCCTCTCCTGTGCTGCTTCATTGAAGGCAATGGGCCAGTTTTGTCACTTCTCTGACAGGGTATTCAGCTCACTGTGTTAGGACAGGTAAATTTGAAATTGGTGATGTTTCAAAGCTGAAGCAAAGGTCAGAAATTGATGCACGTAGCCTATTGCTGATGTGCAAGTCAGACAGAACAATCTGAGAGTTGAGGTGATGGCAGTTGTGAAAACACTTTTCCCCCCCCTCAGAGCTGAAGAAATGTGAGTGCTGATAGCTGCAGAAGCCCTCAGTGCCATTTTTGAGGACTTTTCAGAATGTGATGTAGTCAAATTTTCAGACCCATTGGAAGGAGTGGGGTGACTGTTCCATACCATAATTTTCATTGGCTTGCTTTTAGCACAAATGTGATATCACACCTCACACATTGCTCCTTTTCCCAAGGTGCATTTGGGGTTTAAAGGCACAATTCTTTCACGTGGGTGTCCTTTTCTCCTTGTTTCCAACTGTCCTGTGCTAGGTGTTCAATTATCTATTATTTTGGTTTTAACTGCTTACCCAGATACAGTTTAGTGGTGCAATTACATTTTGAAATTTATATGCATCTTTCAACAGCAGGTTGTGAACCACCAGAATAAAGACTGATAAATTGTGCAGACTTCAAGAACTAAGAGAAATATATTTGCTTGTTGGATCTGATGTTACTATATAAGGTCATGATCCAGGTTTGGTGGTCTACAGATACAGTGCACAGTTCAGTGCTGCTTTTAAATCTGTTGCACAGCTCCATCCTACTGCCATACCAGTCTTCTTAAATACTTGCAAGACTGTTGAGAGTAGAAATATTTCCTTTCTAGACCTATGTTTATGTTTTTGGTAGATGCTTATTATGAAGATGTGATGGAATCACTATAATTATATCATCGATATCTTCTGCATAGGCTTTGTATAGTTATATTTGAATTAGTGTTTAGGTTTAATGCTGAACATTTATTAAATTTCTTAAGCCACTTCCCTACCCATTCTCTCCCTTAATTTTCAATTATTCAGGTCATGAACATACAGCTTTCCATCCATCCTCAGGGCCTAGGATCTGTGTGGCTTCCACTACAGACACTGTGAAACTGATAAACATAGGTTGTACTGAGTTTGTATGCAACCATACTGGGAAACTGGCTCATGAGAAGGGAAGAACACATACACTTCCTATGTGCTACTTAAGCATGCAGTGTATTTTGGAGTGAAATGTCATTTTTCTTATGCTTTGAGATACCCTTTTTGGTTTACTATAAGTTTTTCAGTATGAATATTATGGATCAAGTGTAGGAAGCTGTCCTTGTGTATTATGAGGTTTTAAGTAGCTGCAAGGAAGATGGCAGAAATGGAGGACTTGGAGGTGTCTGAAGAGAGGATCAGGAAAAGGGCATATGATGTGGAGACAGAAGAGTTTATGAATCATAGTATAAGCTTTCAGCCAGGATTGTGAGTTTTAACATGGCATCCATTAGCCTTCTTGTACTGTCATCAAATTTTGTTGAGATCTAAGGCAGTCTTCAGTTCCTCTATTGGTTCAGGTAAAGGATTGCTGTTGCCTTTTTTGTGGATGATGGCTGAAATTTAGGTGGGTCTAAAAGTGTACTAGGAGGGGAAAATGGGATTGAACAACTAAACCAGAGCTCAAGTGTATGGGTTACACTCCCAAAAGTTAAAAATTTGGTGCAAGAAATCTTTGTGAAAAGCATTTTGAAGGACAAAAGTCTTCTCTACCAGATGATGCTTACAGATCTGGGCCATCCTGTGTGTGGAGTGAACCAGGATCACTATGAAAATAACTATTCCTCATTAAACTCTGGATGCATTTATTTGTATTCTTTGTAAACCACAGTCTGCTGCTGCTGCCACCACCAACCAGCTCGTGACAGCTGGCAATACTGCAACCTCTTCTTTACAGAACTGAGTGGGTGCAAAACACCAGGAAATCAGCAGCAGTGCTCTTGTTATCTTGTGCTTGAGTAAGACCATCCAACATATAGATATGAAAATACGAACATACTGTCATAAACTTTCATCAGTAGTCCTTGCATGAAACTCTGCTGCACATGTTGGAAGTGAGCAATATAAACCTGTTAAATACGCTCGAGCCTAAGAACACTCAGAAAAAAAGGGTCTGATTAATTTAACAGTTGTTTCTTTACAGAAATACATAAATTGAAGTATCTAAGCTGGTTCTACTGCCTCTGAATATGAGAC